>NC_141835.1:7239897-7442397 GCF_982586985.1 Callionymus lyra | reverse complement strand
AGTGTGAATCACAGATCGATCCTCATCCTCTTCATCGTCTCGACCTCCAACTCTCAAGTGCCACTTCAGGAGGTCAAACCCTCTCTCCGCAAGGTCAACGACAGGATTAACCCCCACCACGTGACCTCGGCACTTCCTGCCCGGGAGGAACCCGGGCGGTCCGAGGGTCTCCCCCTTGCGCTGGAGGGTCCCGCGGAGCCCCTCGGTCACCGGAGCCACCTCTGGACTCGCAGCAATTACTGGTCAGCTGCAGTCGCCGCGGTCGGAGGTTGTGTTGAAGGTCGACTGGAGCGCGTGAATGATCCGCCGCACATTTCCATGTTAACACTCATGTGTCGCCCCCCGACACCCCCCTACCTAATTGCCACATCTCCCTCTCTCTCCATCTCCCTCTCGCTCTCGCTCCCCTTCTCTCATATTTGATGTGTTTCTCCTCCTAAAGTGTCTCATTAAAATTAATCACAGACTGATTCCATCGCAACCTGCAGAGAAAAGTGACAGATTTGCCGATTGCTGCCGTTCACTGGAGTGTGTGTGTCCGTGTGTGCGTTAGTACGTGTGTGTGTCTGTGTGTGCGTTAGTACGTGTGTGTCTGTGTGTGCGTTAGTACGTGTGTGTGTCTGTGTGTGCGTTAGTACGTGTGTGTCTGTGTGTGCGTTTGTACGTGTGTGTCCGTGTGTGCGTTAGTACGTGTGTGTCTGTGTGTGCGTTAGTACGTGTGTGTGTCCGTGTGTGCGTTAACACGTGTGTTTCTTCTTGTGAGTCTGTTTGTGTGTGTAAGTATGTTTGTGTCTCTTCTTGTGTGCGTTAGTATGTGTGTGTCTTTTCTTGTGTGTCTGAGTGTGCGTTAGTACACGTGTGTCTCTTCTTGTGTGTCTGTGTGTGCGTTAGTACGTGTGTGTCTTTCTTGTGTGTCTGTGTGTGCATTAGTATGTGTGTGTCTCTTCTTGTGTGTTTGTTTGTGCGTTAGTACGTGTGTCTCTTCTTGTGTGTCTGTTTATGTAAGTATGTGTGTCTCTTCTTGTGTGTCTGTTTATGTAAGTATGTGTGTCTCTTCTTGTGTGTCTGTTTGTGCGTTAGTACGTGTGTGTCTCTTCTTGTGTGTCTCTTCTTGTGTGTCTGTTTATGTTAGTATATGTATCTCTTCTTGTGTGTCTGTTTGTGCATTAATACGTGTGTGTCTCTTCTTGTGTGTCTGTTTGCGTTAGTACGTGTGTCTCTTCTTTTGTGTCTGTGTGTGCGTTAATACGAGTGTGTCTCTTCTTGTGTGTCTGTGTGTGCGTTAGTAAGTGTGTTCTCTTCTTGTGTGTCCGAGTGTGTGTTAGCAAGTATGTACTCTTCTTGTGTGTCTGTGTGTGCATATGTCACAGTGTGTGTGTATGTATCTCTTCTTGTGTGTCTATGTGTGCGTTTGTCAATGTGTGTGTATGTGCTTATGTACCTGTTTGTGTCTTCTTCTTTGTCTGTGTGTGCGTTTGTAAATGTGTGAGACTGTATGTGCTTATGTACGTGTGTGTCTTCTTGTGTATCTGTGTGTGTGTGTGTCTTCTTGTGTGTCTGTGTAGGCATTTGTCCATATGTGTGTCCCTCATTGTGAGTGCTAGTTTGTGTGCGTACGTGGCGTGGTTATGTAAGTCTGTGTCTCTTCTTGTGCTTGTGTGTTTTCAGGATGTGTGTGTGTGCGTCTGTGTGTCTCCATCGTGCCCTCCATTAATATACTTAGACAGAGGGTCACATGACCCTTCCTGTCACATGATCAAAAGTGAGCAGGAAGTGACATCAACATTTTGAGCTAAAAAACTTCCAACATGGGAGTTTGTTTTGCTTCTAAGTGCAGCAGCAGACAATACGGGCTGGTATTTGCACACAGCCGTCCAGACACACTCGCGCGCTCCTGGCGGCGCGGTAATGCGGTCGCGCAGTCGTTAGCATTGATTTCCTGCCGCTGGCTTTAATAAACGTCTTCCAGTGTGAAGAATGCTGAGCGGCATCGACCGCCTCAGTTCATCAAACACAATCTGCACTATTTACTGTGATCACATGATCAACCCCCGGGTCACATGACCACACTTTACCGAGCGAGGTTCCTGCCGTCCGGCTCGATGTGTGTGTGTGTGTGTGTGTGTGTGTGTGTGTGTGTACAAGTGTGGGAGCAAGTGTCTCACTGATCCTTGAAATCCTCACTCATGTAAATTGATACACACTTCTATTATACTCCCTGGCTGTGTGTGTGTGCGTGTGTGTGTGTTTGCGTGTGTGAGTCGGCATGTGTGTGTGGCCTGGGTAAGTCAAGTAGCTGCCTGTGTGACCTTTGACCTTACTTAACCACTGCAGATGTTGCCTCATAGCTGAAGATCCTGTAGGGCAGATCCTTGTTGGAATGAAGGAGCTGAACGACCTTGAGATTGACGACCTTGACAGGTGAGTTCGGCCGCTCCAGGTATGGAGGTTGTTTTTTCATCAAATAATAAAGTCTCAGAGGCGCCATCTTAGGGACACAAATATTCGATGGGGGGGATTGGAGATTTCTTTTTTTTGATATAATTGAATATCGCATTTGAATCAATGAAATCCCACGAGATCTGTGACTGAGGACGAGAGGATACAGTGACTCCAGCGGCTTTTGAAGCTGATGTTTGTACATATTCTTGTTTCAAAACCAATTTAAGTAGTTACGACTTCGTCAAGAGTCATGTGGTCTGTAAATTATGCAATGACTGAGGATGAGAGGATACAGTGGACTCCAGCAGCTTTTAAAGCTAATGTTTGTATATATTCTGGTTTCAAAACAATGAAAGTAGTAACGACTTAGTCAAGAGTCATGTGGTCTGTAAATTGTGCAATGACTGAGGATGAGAGGATACAGTCGACTCCGGCAGCTTTTAAAGCTGAAGTTTGGACATATTTTGGTTTCAAAACAAATTTAAGTAGTAACGACTTAGTCAAGAGTCATGTGGTCTGTAAATTATGCAATGACTGAGGACGAGAGGATACAGTCGACTCCGGCAGCTTTTAAAGCTGACGTTTGGACCTATTTGGGTTTCAAAACAAATCAAAGCTGTTATGACTTCGTCAAGAGTCATGTAGATACTGCAACACCAGAGTCAAGTACTCGACAATACTACCTACAGTATAAGTATCGTATCGTTGCCCCAGTATCTTGATACGTATCGTAATCACCTGATTCGTTTTGTCGTCCACCTCGTGTTTGGTGTCAGGAGTTCCGTGTGAGGATGAGGAAAGGAAACCAATGTAGAAAAGGTCACAAGTTTTGTTTGTTTAAGTCATAACAATAATTTTATTTCCGCTAATGCTTTCATGAAAAACAGCCTGTTTGCCTTTAAAAAGGTTGGGTCACCCGACCTTCTGATGAGTTGTGTCATCGTCTTAGCCACGCCCCCCCGCGACTCTCCGTCACATTAGTCGTAATTACTGCCTTGAAATGTCAGAGCGCCGCAGGGGCGCGCCGGACGGCGTGCTGGGCCAGAGAGCTAGCACATGCTAATGGTTAAACCACACGGTCCGAGGGCTGTTTGCAATTTGCCGCCATTAGGGTCGACGATGCGCTCGTGTCAGAGAGCGCCCGCCAGGCCTTCATTATCATCGCCTCGTTAGCACGTGGAAGCCCGACTCCAGTTCTGACAACAAACTAGTGGTCGCCGTGGTAACCCCCAGTTTCATCAGAAGAAAAGTTGCAGGACCTGGAGGAGCTAGGTGGAACTCAAAGGTTCCTCTTCACCTTCGCCACGGTGTTTGTGAAACCGGTAGGTTAGCTTTGAGCGAAGGGTCCGGCTCCCGCAGCCGGTCCTGATGCTGTAATGGTACCCACTCCGGTTCCCACCTGACGACGCGGTGATTACAGCCGAGGCCGAGTCACAACCCGGGGTAAGCTCTTCACTTGTCGCCACGATCTGAAAGTCAAATGTGTGTGTTTGCTAACAGGTGAGGAAGGGAAGACAGGAGCCGTCAGCGGTGCAGGTGCCTGAGTTTAAAGTGCCGTCTCCATGGCAACAGCAGGCGGCAGGATGAGCACGAACTTGCGGCGTGTACCAGGCCCCGGTGCATGCTGGGTAGCCATTAGTCTCTGCTAGTGCACCCTCTGGTGAAGTGTGCGTGTGCGTGCGGGTGTGTGTGCGTGTGTGTGAAGGTGACTAGCTCCACTTTGCATCAGGTGCGAACACTCAACACACATCCAGAGTATAACAAGTGTGTGTATGTGTGTGTGTGTGTGTGTGTGTGTGTGTCTGTGTGTGGACATGAACAGCAGAAGCGAGGTCTGACTGTGCAGTCACAAAAGAAATCAACGGTTCTGTTGCTCAATTTAGGGACCATGTGACCGTCTGAAGAGGGCGGAGCCTGCAGAGCCAGGTTAGGTGTGGACTGTACAACAGACGGGGGAGGAAGATGAAGATGAAGATGAAGATGCAGATGAAGATGAAGATGAAGATGAAGATGAAGATGAAGGTGAAGATGAAGATGAAGATGAAGATGAAGGTGAAGGTGAAGATGAAGATGAAGATGAAGATGAAGGTGAAGGTGAAGGTGAAGATGAAGATGAAGATGAAGATGAAGGTGAAGGTGAAGATGAAGATGAAGATGAAGATGAAGATGAAGATGAAGATGAAGGTGAAGGTGAAGATGAAGATGAAGATTGAAGATGAAGATGAAGATGGAGATGAAGATGAAGATGAAGATGAAGATGAAGATGAAGGTGAAGGTGAAGATGAAGATGAAGATGAAGATGAAGATGAAGATGAAGGTGAAGGTGAAGATGAAGATGAAGATGAAGATGAAGGTGAAGGTGAAGATGAAGATGAAGATGAAGGTGAAGATGAAGATGAAGATGAAGATGAAGATGAAGATGGAGATGAAGATGGAGATGAAGTTGAAAGTGAAGATGAAGATGAAGATGAAGATGAAGATGAAGATGAAGATTGAAGATGAAGATGAAGATGAAGATGGAGATGAAGATGAAGATGAAGATGAAGATGAAGATGAAGATGAAGGTGAAGGTGAAGATGAAGGTGAAGGTGAAGATGAAGATGAAGATGAAGATGAAGATGAAGGTGAAGGTGAAGGTGAAGGTGAAGGTGAAGATGAAGATGAAGATGAAGATGAAGATGAAGATGAAGATGAAGGTGAAGGTGAAGGTGAAGATGAAGATGAAGATGAAGATGAAGATGAAGATTGAATATGAAGATGAAGATGAAGATGAAGATGAAGATGAAGATGAAGATGAAGGTGAAGGTGAAGGTGAAGATGAAGATGAAGATGAAGATGAAGATGAAGGTGAAGGTGAAGGTGAAGGTGAAGATGAAGATGAAGATGAAGATGAAGATGAAGGTGAAGATGAAGGTGAAGGTGAAGATGAAGATGAAGATGAAGATGAAGATTGAATATGAAGATGAAGATGAAGATGAAGATGAAGATGAAGATGAAGATGAAGATGAAGGTGAAGATGAAGATGAAGATGAAGATGAAGATGAAGATTGAAGATGAGGTTAAAAAGAAGATGAAGATGAAGATGAAGACGAAGGTGAAGGTGAAGGTGAAGGTGAAGGTGAAGGTGAAGGTGAAGGTGAAGGTGAAGGTGAAGGTGAAGGTGAAGATCAAGATGAAGATGAAGACGAAGACGAAGGTGAAGGTGAAGGTGAAGGTGAAGGTGAAGATGAAGATGAAGATGAAGATGAAGATGAAGATGAAGATGACGATGAAGATGAAGATGAAGATTGAAGATGAGGTTAAAAAGAAGATGAAGATGAAGATGAAGATGAAGACGAAGGTGAAGGTGAAGGTGAAGGTGAAGATGAAGATGAAGACGAAGGTGAAGGTGAAGGTGAAGGTGAAGGTGAAGGTGAAGATCAAGATCAAGATCAAGATCAAGATCAAGATGAAGACGAAGGTGAAGACGATGATGATGATGATGATGATGATGATAAAAGTGAATTAATTCATTTGATTCATGAACAATTAATAAATATATTAATAAATAAAAAAATCACTGTACTACTTGCTACATATTTGTGCTTTTCTCCGACACATTTATTAACAATGTTACCCAAGATGTTTTGTTATTGTTAAGGCATTAAAGTTAATTTAATTTCTGTCAATCAACAGTTCTTCTGACGCTGCCGCTCTCTTGACTGACAGTGTTGATGGGAGGAGTCGAGCTCAGCTGCAGCGAGGAGCCTCAGAGGTCAAGGAGCAAAGTGGTGAGAAACTCGGGCAATACGACCAGAGTGTGAAGTGAAACTTAATTCCCGTGTTGACAAGTTGTTTCTGAACTGACAAGCGTCAACAGAGAAGCACTGTCGGGCGCTAACGTCTGTTAGCATGTAGCTAAGTGCTCCTCTGGTCTGTGCGTGTGTGGAAGACAAAAGCAATCAATTCTAGAAACATGAATCAATCTCCTATACCTTACATGTACCTTATGAAGAGAATTATCATCTTATTTTAAAGTCAATATTAAAGTAAATTACTGTAATCTTTTGTCTAAAACATCCTCACTTTAACTTTCAATAAATAATAAAGTGATTTTTCTGTTAACTGATTATTATGACTATTAATATGTGAGTGTCAGTGAGTATTGTCATTTATGTTTATATATATATATAGATATATATACAGTATATAGTGTTGGGGTGTGTCTTTGTTATGTATACATTTGACTTCGTAGAATGTGATTTAGGAAAATAAAGCCATGGTTTTACATTTAAAAAATAATTTAAATGTTGATAAAAGTTAATATTTTGTAGATCAAACTTCTTTAAGTAATCGCCGAATACAAATAAACCTCCTAAACAGATCAATTCCTTTTCAAACAAATGACTTGTTGACAAACATTTTTTTATGATTCCTTCAATCATAGCAATGGATAAAAAATAAAAATAAAGTACGGCGCCACATTTTGTTTTAAGCTAACATTGATTATTCTGACACTGAAGGTATTTTAAATAAAGTTTTTCTTCCAATAAAATGGAGCTGAAGCGTCACAAACCTTTTTTTGAAAAGAAAAACTTTATTGACAACCTGTACAGTGTCAAAGCAATTGTATTATACTGTGACCGTCTCCTAGCTTAGCTTAAGCTTAATTTCTAAATCACTTACAAGAGTCTTGTCTCATTTTTATTCACTAGTTGTGTCTCAAATACGTTCTCTTTGGCTGGAGGTGTGTCTGTGATGTTGTGTTGAAGACCCCCTCGAGTCCCCCCTTCTGGACTAGCTTGGCGGCGGCCATGTTGGAGACGTGGACACACACACACACATGTGAGTCGGCGAAGCTCACACTCCTCGGATCAGCGGGGCGACGTGTCACCTGGACATCACCTGATGGTGACGCCGGTACTCCCGCCTGCGTTTTTGTGCTTAAACCTGCCCGGGTGACACTTCACAACCACATGTGTCAGATGTGGTTGTGTGTCTATGTGTGTGTGTGTTTTTTTTTTTTCTTTCCCCCAATCAAATATTGGAAAACCTATTTGTGTAAAGGAGGCCTGCGAGTGTGTGTTGCTATTGTGTGTCGGTGAGTCACCGTGAGTGTGTTTTGTCTCTGTGTGGGTCAATGTGTGTGTTTGTGAGTCACTGTGTGTGTTTTCTCCATATTTATTTGACGCACGTCCATATTTGATCGTCTGCAGGCAAATGACGGTTTAAGCCTTTTTATATCGTCTGACTTGTGTGTGTGTGTGTGTGTACGTGTGTGTGTGTGTGTGTGTGTGTGTCTCTAAGTGTGAATTGAACAGAGCCAGGACCAGATGGGTTCTGTAGATCAGGTTACCTGTTTATAGAGCAGCATCTGTCCGCTCTGTCAATCAAACTGATGGATGTGTGTGAGTGTGTGTAGTGTGTGTGTGTGTGTCGGGCGGGCGGGGGGGTGCGGGGCGGTAGTGTTGGAGCTTGATTCTGTTTCTGATCATCATTTAACACTCCCCAGCCTCAAGTATTGACGTTTCAAAACAGGCCGGGCTAATGAGCAGGAACAGGTCACGGGGATGTTCTGGTGTCGACCCGGAACCGAAACCTCGGATCGATCCGGAGCAACTGGAACCCTCGTGGTCCTCCTCCTCATCGTCGGCTCCTTCATAGATATTTCTCAAACTTTACTTTTTTTTTTGGGCTGGACCTCATGGGGATGTCGGGGGGGTCGAAGAAGAAGAAGAACAAAAAAAAAACTCCACCTTTTTTATTAAACTTCCCTCCTCACACCCACTTCCTCCCGCCTCCCTCCCATCACACCTCTGATTGCTGCGTTTATCTTGTAATTGAAATAATGAGAGAAGATTACTCTGTGCTTCGAGTCATCTCGTCCTCTCCACCAATCAGCTGTGTGTGTGCGTGTGTGCGCGCGCGAGTGTGTGTGTGTGTGTTGTGGCCATGTTTGTTGCCCGCAGCAGTGTGTTTGTGTGTTCCATCTCTGTATTGATCGGAGCCTCGACAACAAACCTGCTGTTTGTGTGTTAAGAGTGTGTCGCTGACCTCGTGAGGACCGATCTGCCTTTCCCGTCCACTGTAAACACACACCAGTGCTGCACGAGTGTGTTCTCGGATCGGTTAAGACAATGATGACATCATCAGTAATGGCGGGGGGGTTCACTGGGCTGTGGGGTGGTGATGTGGGTGGGGGGGGGAAATCAACACCATTTAATATCGCAATAATATTTAACGAAACAGTATTTATAATTAACATCTTAATCATTTTCCTTTGGTTTTCAATTTTATTTATTTTATTGTCATATTTTAAATGACGATGACTGAGGACGAGGGGATACAGTGACTCCAGTAGCTTTTAAAGCTGATATTTGGACATATTTTAGTTTTAAAAACTAATAAAAGTAGTTACGACTTCGTCAAGAGTCATGTGGTCTGTAAATTCCATAACACCAGAGTCAAATACTCGGACAATACCACAAATATATCCTTGTTACTACAGTATCACAATATATTTTATAGTTGTCCCTCTATCACCTTTGGTTTTCAATTTTTTTCAATTTTATTGTCATATTTTAAATGACGATGACTGAGAACGAGAGGATACGGTTGACTCCAGCAGCTTTTAAAGCTGATATTTGGACATATTTTAGGTTTAAAAACTAATAAAAGTAGTTACAACTTCATCAAGAGTCATGTGGTCTGTAAATTCCGTAACACCAGAGTCAAATACTCGGACAATACCACAAATATATCCTTGTTACTACAGTATCACAATATATTTTATAGTTGCCCCTCTATCACCTTTGGTTTTCATTTTTTTTTATTTTATTGTCATATTTTAAATGACGATGACTGAGGACGAGAGGATACGGTTGACTCCAGCAGCTTTTAAAGCTGATATTTGGACATATTTTAGTTTTAAAAACTAATAAAAGTAGTTACAACTTCATCAAGAGTCATGTGGTCTGAAAATTCCGTAACACCAGAGTCAAACACTCGGACAATACTACAAATATATCCTTGTTACTACAGTATCACAATATATTTTATAGTTGTCCCTCTATCGCCTTTGGTTTTCATTTATTTTTATTTTATTGTCATATTTTAAATGACGATGACTGAGGACGAGAGGATACGGTTGACTCCAGCAGCTTTTAAAGCTGATATTTGGACATATTTTAGGTTTAAAAACGAATAAAAGTATTTTCGACTTCGTCAAGAGTCATGTGGTCTGTAAATTCCGTAACACCAGAGTAAAATATTTGTACAATACCACAAATATATCCTTGTTACTACAGTATCACAATATATTTTATAGTTGTCCCTCTATCGCCTTTGGTTTTCAATTTTTTTTTATTTTATTGTCATATTTAAATGACGTTGACTGAGGACGAGAGGATACAGTCGACTCCAGCAGCTTTTAAAGCTGATACTTGGACATATTTTAGTTTTAAAAACTAATAAAAGTAGCTACAACTTTGTCAAGAGTCATGTGGTCTGAAAATACCGTAACACCAGAGTCAAACACTCGGACAATACCACAAATATATCCTTCTTACTACAGTATCAAAATATATTTTATAGGGATTTGCTTTGGGGGGAGTGCATGGGTCAGACCAAGCAGGAAAAAAGGCGAACTTCGTCAGCAACTGTGACGATGTCTGAGAAGGAAAAACAACTCAAAGACCAAACTTGGACTTGGCTGTTGTGGAACACTTGGAGTCGTTGACTCTTCTTCCACGCGGTCCTGCTGAGACCCGGACGCCCGTCCCAGTGTCTTGTCCAGCCGGTACCGCGTCTCTCCGTCCACTCGCACAGCATGAGAAGCTTTTAGCCGTCGCAGATAACCAGCGCCGCGGCTGCTTCTCCGGATCCTCCCTTGTGCGGCCAAATGTCGCAACGCCACAAACGTATAATTAAGAGCTCTGAGTGAGGCGCATGAAAATGCGAAGCAATTTGGAACGAGGCAAGAGACCGGAGGAAGGGGGGGGGGGGCGAGTTTGAATCTATTTGCGCTATATCAATTAAGCTGCATTTGTGAAATGTCACATCCTGATGTGAAGCTAACAGCATCTTCCAGTCCTGACCTGACCACGCAGCCCACTCTCACCTGCAGGGGGCAGTGCCAGCAGACCGAGGGTGGGGCCGTGAATCTGTGAGCAACGGTGAAGACGACAATCGTACGAACAATCATCGTCCTCTGGGTCACGTTATAGGTCGGAAACTTTGAAAACTTTGAAACTAGCCACGAACATGCCTGTATTCTGGATGGTTCCAGGTGAGAACCATGGCTTCAGAGCTCGAGGAGCTGATTTGACCACATTTGTATTGGACAATGTTTGGAGGAAAATGTAACTTTTCAAGTAAAGTTAAAGTTATTGATGCATAAATAGATGGAAAGTAAAAAAAAAATTGTTTTAAGTAATATTGAATAGAGTCAAAATTGCATATTGAGCAAAAACTCTCTTGAATCTAAAAAAAATGTCATAAGTGAAAAGATGTTTAGAAGTCAAAAAGTTGTTTACAGGTCAAATGTTGTTCAAAAGTCCAAAGTTGTTAAGAAGTTTAAAAGTCAAAGATTTGTTTATAATACAAACGTTTTTTAAAAGTAAAAAAAAAAAGTCAAAGTCAAAGGTTGTTTGGAAGACAATAGTTGTTTACAAGGAGAAGTTGGTTAGAAGTCAAAAGTTATTTAAATTTCAAAAGTTGTTTACAAGACAAACGTTGTTTACAAGACTGAGGTGTTTAAAAGTCAAATGTTCTTTAAGAGTTCAAGGTTGTTTAGAAGACAAAGTGGTTTAGAAGTCAAAAGTTATTTAGAAGTCAAAAGTTGTTTACAAGACAAAAGTTGTTTACAAGAAAAAGTTGTTTACAAGTTCAAGGTTCTTTACGAGTTCAAGGTTGTTTACAAGTTCAAGGTTGTTTACAAGTTCAAGGTTGTTTAGAAGACAAGGTTGTTTACAAGTTCAAGGTTGTTTACAAGTTCAAGGTTGTTTAGAAGACAAGGTTGTTTACGAGAAAAGTAAAAACGTGTTTACAGGACAACATTTGTTTACAAAGACAAAAGTTGTTTAAAGTTGTTGATAAGTCAAAAGATGTTTAAAAGTCAAAGTTTTTTTACGAGTTCAAGGTTGTTTACAAGAAAAGTAAAAACGTGTTTACAGGACAACATTTGTTTACAAAGACAAAAGTTGTTTAAAGTTGTTGATAAGTCAAAAGTAGTTTAAAAGTCAAAGGTTTTTTACGAGTTCAAGGTTGTTTAGAGGACAAGGTTGTTTACAAGGAAAGTTATGTACATGTAAATATGTGGTTAGAGGACAACAATAGTTAACAAGATAAAAGGTGTTTAAAGTTGTTGATAATTCAAAAGTAGTTTAAAATGCGAAGGTTGTTTAGAAGGCGAAGTTGTTTCCAAGACAAAAAATATGTACAAGTCTTCATGCCAGTTTAAAGCGTTTGTGTAATCCGTTCGGAATATCTGATGAGATGGATCAGATTTGTATCAAATGAGATTGATTGCGTCAGTGTTCTGATCCAGTTGGGGAGTGGGCGGGCCCTCCTGACACAGTACACTGACTCAAATGGGAAGTGACATCACAGGAGGGGGAGTCTCGCGTCCACATTCCTGGACCCGAAGAGACGATTTGTGCGAGTCAAATGTCAAAGTGCTTCAGCGGGTGTTTGCTAAACACTTGTGAGCGTCAAAACGGCGAGAATGAACTTCACGCTCGTCGCTCACAAGAGCGTCTAATTGCTCCGATAGAGAAGTGTCAACAGACGAGAGAGGGGGCTCCGGAGACCTGGACCTGCTGGACCTCCCGACTACTGTTGGACCCATGGGTGTAGAGGCATTAATGCGTCATAGATCAGGACTAAGGTCGGTGCAAGATGGTGGTCCAGGATCAAAAAAAGGTCAAGTTCAGGACATATCCCACATTTTTGGTGGATTTAGACCCCAAATCTTACTTGTTGGTCAATCCTTTGGTCACGATGTTGACACCATAGCGGCAGAAGTACTCTTCAGTGTATAGCAATGTGCGGTTGCGTTCCCTCGCGGTCCAGCGGCGTAGACCGGTGTAATCAGTTGCATTGTGTTGTTGAGATGCATAAATGAAGTGCAACACAAACACTTGAGCAGCCGCCACTTACCGGCCCCTCCACCTGAGCCCTCAATAACGGCTGTAATCAGACGTGACCGGGCGAAACAACAGCCCCGGAAGGTGTGATTATCGTCCAACAACACGGACCGGTTTCTCGTCCAACATAATCTACTTCAGGTGGAAGCCCCGCCCCCTTTTTCCCTTCGAAACCACGCACAGGTACTTACTCTGAGTAATCACGACAACACTCTCAGAACTCTCAACACAACACTTGGTATTCACAACAACTCTCTTGTTGAAGAACAATACCCAAGTGCAGTGGACCCCGGTCCTGGGACCGGTACCGGGCCTGACGGAAAGAAAAATATATTTATATAATTTTCATTATATTGATTATTAATGTCTAAAAAGGTGTTTTATTTTGAAAAAATAATGTATATTCAGCCTGTGACACATCAAGATGCATGTTTCAGTCAAGTTTACTTAAAAAATAAACAACTAAACTTGTCAAAATAAGTGAAACACAAACTCTATTTTTGTTTTTTGGTACTTTTTAATGTTGGGGACCCCTGCACAAGAGTACTGGCAACACACCAATACTCACATAGGACTCGCACCGAGACACGTTTGCGAGTACGGGCCTGCGACCGACGCGTCGTGGCTTCTTGCGCCCTTGTCATCGTGTCCACCAGGTGATCTCGGCTCCGCCCACCGACCGTTTTCCCGCCTTCTCGACCCTTTTGAAGTGGAAAGATGAACCCCGCATGAGGCAGCGGCCCCGGGGCCGACACTAATATGTGAACACAATACACCTTACATTCATTAGAGGGAGCCATCAGTCACTGTCTGAGTGAGACACACACACACACACACACACACAGTCAGGTAATATCCTCCTGCTAGTTGGGATGTTAACCTTTTTATTTAGTTTGTCGGTTCAATTCCCTCAATCAACTCTTACTTTACATTTTTTTTGGATTAGTATTGATGAAGGTATTTGTCTGGAGAGCAAACAGTCTTCTCAACACTACACTTTCACAGAATGATGAAGTACACACAAACACACACACACACACACGCCCACACACACACCTGCACAGGTGGATCAGGTTCAGGTCCTCAGAAAGTTGACGTGTCGGCTCATTTCTTCTCCTCCCTCAAATTTACCCTCCGTCTCCTTTGTTGTCTAACTTTCCTCTCTGTCAGACGACTTCAGCCCACACAAACATGACAGCACACACACACACACACACACACACACACTTACACACACACACACATCTTTCTTTGTAGCCGGTGTAAGATGTCACCTGAGTGGCTGTAATTATGTTCAGGGTGTTAATAACATTTCTGTCACCTCACTTGGAGTCGCCCAGTGTGTGTGTGTGTGTGTGTGCACGTATGTGTGCGCCATTGTGTGTGAGTGTGTGTGAGATGGAGAGGAAAGGTGATGGGGGCTGCTGTTGTGTTTGAGTTTCATGTTAACCTCCTGAACTTTTTTTTTTTCAAAAGAGAAGCACAAGCGTGCATTTGCGTTTATGTGTGTGTAGGTGTGTGTGTGTGTGTGTGTCGACTGGACTCGAGGTGACGTTGCTCTTGCGGTGAAGCTTGTGACCTTGTCAGATGATCACATGTCAGAAGCTATGAGCAGATCACCGAGTGACCCGTGTCTTCTGGCTATGATCAAATCATTATTCACCTCAGAAAAAACTTTATTCGTTCATTAATTATCAACAATTAATTCCCAGGTCTTTGGGGTGTCCTGCAGGCTCCGGAGTGAGGACCCCCTGCTTCCCCGGTTCAGAGACATCCGGAACCAGACGACAAGTGATGTTGGACCCAGAAACAATCCCTTCCTTTTGGTTCTTCCGTGACCCGGTTGCAGAAGAAACATCAGAACCTTCAGTTTGTTTCCAGACATCTCGGTTTCAGAGCTCGTGTTGGCGAAACCAGGAAACAAAGAGTCAATTAAGTTTATGTAAAGATGTCAAACAGCAGGATGATGTTACACACACGCACTCACACACACCCTCCAACACACACACACACACACACACACACACACAAACAAAGCTTTCATTCATCAAGAGAAAACCTCTTCCTCTTCTTCGACTCGTTGGGAAACCAACTCACCTGGAACCAGAAGCTGTCACAGACGCACACACACGCACACACACACACACACACACACACAAACAAGCTATCATTGAGGTTGTTGAGGCTGAGACAGGTATGTCGAGACACACATTGTTGGCAGAGAGATGGACCAGGACACCACAGTGTGTGTGCGTCTGTGTGTGTGTGTGTGTAACCCTCTCCCGCAGCAGTTGACTGATGATCTCTTCAAACACACACTCGAGAACGACGAACAACACAAACATCGGTCACATGACCTTCGGCGGAGTACCGGTCCGGACCAGGGTTCCTGCCCGAGCGGCCACCGCATTCCTGCGGTTGATAATTCTCTCCGAGGAGCCGCCATGTTTACATACTTTGTGCTTCTAAGTACGTGTGTGTGTTTCTTTTCTTCAGTGACAACACAACAACTGCTCCGCGACATGACAGCACGTCCTGCCCCGGGGAGACGCACACACACAACCACAAAAGTTCTGTTGCTTTTAAGGGTGAGTCCTACCTGGATCGTCTTACCTCCCTCTTCAAGTCATTTGTCCCCCCCCCCCTCCTCCCCTCCCACCATCATTAACAGCTAGAGTTACTCCCCCCCACCCACCCCCCCGTCAGCCCAACCATCCCGAGGTGTGTGTCGGTATGTTCACCTGCAGTTTGTTTACCTGATCCCACTTGTTTATTTGTTGTCGTGTCACGTGACTTCCTGCACTCATCTCCCGAGTCCACTTTTACCAAAACAACACACAGCTGGAGACCAGGATAGGAGACAAGGAGGCGAGAAGGCAAGGAGGTAAGGGAACATTGGGGGGGGGGGGTGAGAGGACTAGTGGGTGAGGAGAAAGGGAGGTAAGGAAACAAGTGGGTGAGGAGGCCATGACATAAGGGAAGTGTAGGAGATATGGAAGCTTGGCGTTGAGATACTAGGAGTTGATGAGGAGGTAAGGAGACATGGACGTTATGGGATAAGGGGACTAGGAGGTGAAAAGACAAGTAGGTAAGGAGACGACGGCACGAGATGACTAGGAGATAAGAAGTTTAGTAGACAAGGAGGTGAGGATAGGAGGTTTGACCTGCCTTGAGGTGGGAGGAAAAGGAGGTGAGGAGACAAGAGGACTTGGAGGTGAGGAGACAAAAAGGTGAGGACACAAGAGGACTAGGAGGTGAGGATATCTGGAGGTGAGGAGACTAAAAGAGAAGGACCCATGGAGCAGAGGACACTAGGACAAGAGGCCTAGGGGTAAGGGGAAAGGGAGGTAAGGAAACTAGTGGGTGAGGAGACCATGACATTAGGGAAGTGTAGGAGATATGGATATTGATAAGGAGGTAAGGAGACATGGACGTTATGGGGTAAGGGGACTAGGAGGTGAAATAGACAAGTAGGTAAGGAGACGACGGCCCGAGATAACTAGGAGATAAGAAGTTAAGGAGACAAGGTGGTGAGGATAGGAGGTTTGACCTGCCTTGAGGTGGGAGGACAAGGAGGTAAGGAGACAAAGAGGTGAGGACACAAGAGGACTAGGAGGTGAGGAGACAAAGAGGTGAGGACACAAGAGGAGTAGGAGGTGAGGAGACAAAGAGGTGAGGACACAAGAGGACTAGGAGGTGAGGAGACAAAGAGGTGAGGACACAAGAGGACTAGGAGGTGAGGAGACAAAGAGGTGAGGACACAAGAGGACTAGGACGTGAGGAGACAAAGAGGTGAGGACACAAGAGGACTAGGAGGTGAGGATATCTGGAGGTGAGGGGACTAAAAGAAAAGGACACATGGAGCAGAGGAGACTAGGACAAAAGTGGCCTAGGAGGTGAAGAGATTAGGGGATAAGGAAACTAGAAGGTGGGGAAACTTGGAGGCAAGAGGACTGGGAGCTGAGAAGACAAGGAGGTTAGGACATGGGGGTGAGGAAACTAGGTTACGAGGACACAAGAGGAAAAGAAGGTTAGGAGACTAGGTGATAAGGAAACTAGGAAGGCGAGGAGGTAAGGACACATGGAGTTAAGGAAACTATAACAAGAGGGGACAAGGAGATAAATAAACTATAAGATCTGGAGGTTGAGAATTAGGATGTGAGAAGACTAGAAGGTAAGGAGACTAGGATGTGGGAGGACAAGGAGGTATGGCACCAAGAGGACAAGATGGTGAGGAAACTAGGAGAATAAGGACCTGGAGGGGCGGTGACTAGGAGCTAAAAGGACTAGGGCGTGAGGATCCTAGAAACCTGGAGGTGAGAGGATAGTTAAGTGAGGACAAGTACACTTTAGGAGGTAAGAAAACTAGTGTGAGAGATCTAGGAGGTGAGGACACCAAGAATCCTACATTAACACCTACAGGGTCACGTGATGGAGGCGTGACTCACCGGGACCAAAACGGAGTTCATCCAAAACATCAGCCCTGAGTTCAGCTTGACCCAGGTCCGGTGCCAGTGACACCAGGTGTAACCCTCAGGTGGGTGTGGTCTTCGAAGAGGAGGAGGACGCGTCCGGACTCGTCCCCTCAGGTGTTCCCGCGTCAGAGGATTAGTCTCGCCAAACGCCGCGTTCCCTGACGAGCGAGCGGCTTATCGTCAAACACTCGAAGGAAAACAAGCAGCAGACGTGTCACCTGTGCCCCCCGAGTCCCGGACATTCTCACGACCTCTGAGGGTTGACACCGTCAGATCTTTGTTCCAACTTTTGTTGACGTCGCACCAGGAAGTGATGTCGGCGGGTCGAGCCGAGCCTCTTTTACAAACGTGTCCGTCGATCCCTCTCTAAGACCGAGGTCTGGAATTTCAATGTCGGTATTTTTCTCGTGACGCTTCAGCTCCTCGCCGACCAACAAAGACACAAAACCTCGGCAGGGGCGGGGTCACGCTGAGGGGGGACTTTTGTCCAGAAGGTCAAAGGTGAGAGGCCCTTAAACTAACACTCCAGTCTCCAGAGCTTCAGGCAATTAGAGCTCTTGTTGAGTCAAGCACCTCTGAGGAGAGGAAACAGGAGAGAGGAGAGGAAGATGGAGTGAGACGAGACAAATTGTGTGTCTGCAGGTTTTCACACAATTAAGTATTCTGTGTGGTGTGTGCGTGTGTGCGTGTGTAGATTATAATGTGGGCAAATATCTGCTCCTTGTAACACCGTGTGTGTGTGGTGTTAATGTAGTCATGTGACTTCTCTCTGTGTGTAAATTCTCGTCACATCAAGTGAAACCTAAAAAATCACCAGGCTTTTAATTTAGCGGGTCGGCTGTGACTTCCTGCGGCTCGGTTCTGGTTGTGCACTTCGACAGGGCAACGTTGACGAGCGATAATCACGTCTCAGCGCCGTTCACACCGACATCGCAGTCATTACGACGTCTTTATCTCGCAAATGTGCGACGAGAGACGTGATTATGGCGAGCTCGCTGACACGTCGTGATTTAATTTGCCTTCATTTCCCGCTTCGCTGCAGCGCCGGAGAAGATCCTCACGTGCAGGGGACCACAGAGGCTCCATGTCGGGTTCCTCTTCCAGAGTGTGACCTTTGTGCCACCATGACCAGTCTAGAATTCTAGGAGATAAAGGAAACCAGGACATGAGGAGACTAGGAGGTAAGGAGTCTAAGAAGTTGGGCAACGAAGGAATCTAGAGGGTAGGTAAACTAGGAGGTGAGGACACTGTCAATTGAGGAGCCTAGGAGGTGTGGAAACTAAGAGGTTAATAAATTAGGAGGTAAGGAAACAAGGTGTCAAGACCTGGAGGTAAGTAAGTGGGAGGACGTGGCGGTAAGGAGACAAGGAAGTAAGGACACTAGGTGGTGAGAAGACAAGGAAATGAGGAGACTAGTAATTCAAGGAAAGAAGAAAGTGAAAAGACTAGAAGGTGAGGAGATTAGGAGGTAATGAAAACTAGAAGGTGTGTGGACTAGCAGGGAAGTATAGAAGGAGGTGAGGAGACTAGGCGATGAGGAGATTAAAGGGTAAGTAAACAAAGAGGTGGGGAGACTTTGAGGTTTTGCAGCTATGAGCAGAGGAGAGTATAAAGTAAGTAAACAAGAAGGTGAGGGGACTAGAAGGTGAGGTCACAAGGAGGAGAGAAGAGATAAGGAGATGAGGAGACGAAAGGGTAAGGTAACAAGGAGGTGAAGAGACTAGGAGGTGAGGAGACCTTAAGGGCAGGGGACCAGGAGGTGAGGGGACTAGAAGGTAAGGTTACTAAGAGGTGAGGAGACTAGAGATAAGGAGTTGAGGAGGCTAAAAGGTAAGGTAACAAGGAGGTGAGGAGACTAGAGACGAGGAGACTAAAAGGTAAGGTAACAAGGAGATGAGGAGACTAGAGATGAGGAGACTAAAAGGTAGGTCACAAGGAGGTGAGGAGACTAGAGATGAGGAGACTAAAAGGTAAGGTAACAAGGAGGTGAGGAGACTAGAGATAAGGAGATGAGGAGGCTAGAAGGTAAGGTAACAAGGAGGTGAGGAGACTAGAGATAAGGAGATGAGGAGGCTAAAAGGTAAGGTAACAAGGAGGTGAGGAGACTAGAGATAAGGAGATGAGGAGGCTAAAAGGTAAGGTAACAAGGAGGTGAGGAGACTAGAGATAAGGAGATGAGGAGGCTAGAAGGTAAGGTAACAAGGAGATGAGGAGACTAAGAGATAAGGAGATGAGGAGGCTAGAAGGTAAGGTAACACGGAGGTGAGGAGACTAGAGATAAGGAGATGAGGAGGCTAAAAGGTAAGGTAACAATGAGGGAGGAGACTAGAGATAAGGAAAAAGGAGGTGAGGAAACTAAAAGGTAAGGTAACAAGGAGGTGAGGGGACTAGAAGGTAAGGTAACTAGGAGATGAGGAGACTAAGAGATAAGGAGATGAGGAGGCTAGAAGGTAAGGTAACAAGGAGGTGAGGAGACTAAGAGATAAGGAGATGAGGAGGCTAGAAGGTAAGGTAACAAGGAGGTGAGGAGACTAGAGATAAGGAGATGAGGAGGCTAAAAGGTAAGGTAACAAGGAGGTGAGGAGACTAGAGATAAGGAAATGAGGAGGCTAAAAGGTAAGGTAACAAGGAGGTGAGGAGACTAGAGATAAGGAGATGAGGAGGCTAAAAGGCAAGGTAACAAGGAGGTGAGGAAACTAGAGATAAGGAGATGAGGAGGTGAGGAAACTAAAAGGTAAGGTAACAAGGAGGTGAGGAAACTAGAGATAAGGAGATGAGGAGGCTAAAAGTTAAGGTAACAAGGAGGTGAGGAGACTAGAGATAAGGAAAAAGGAGGTGAGGAAACTAAAAGGTAAGGTAACAAGGAGGTGAGGAGACTAGGAAGTCTACCCTTGGTGCAGACCAAACGGGAGCGCCCCCTATAGTCCAACTACCAGTGGCTTTAAGGATTTTCTTCTGCTAGTTTAAATAGTGTGAGTTTAATTCTAATTTAGTTTTATCTTCAGCAGTCCAGGTGGATCTGGTCCCAGGTTCCTTCACAGCAGTTTTTGGTCAAAGATCTGATCCGGACCACCTGATCCAGAGGTCCCAGGGGCTGGTGGTCCCCCCCCCCCCCCAACCCTCCGAGTGTGTGTGATAGATGAGTCTCAATATTTACTCAGTTTTAATCAGCAGATCTAAATGAGCCTCACTCGTCCGTCTCATGCTCATCGTTCTTCCGCGGGCGTCGAACCCACGACCGCCAGCTGATCCCGCCGATGTTTGGAGCCAGACTTCAGCTGGTCCTGACGAATGGTCCCCCGATGTGTGTGTGCGAGCAACAGATTCTTCTCCTCCGTCAGCAGATGATCGGTGGTCCGTCGAGAGTCAGATGACCCCGCCGCCCTGCAGCTGGACGCTTGTTTGGTTAAGTGAGCAAATCACTTGCACTCGCACAGAAATACAACACAGAGAGAGAGAGATGGATGTAGTGACGTGTGTCTCCGACAGGAACCTGTTGTTATGTCAGATTATGAAACTTTCATTTTACTTTAATGAAATCTGTGAAGTAGTGACTGCTTTTCAGTATTAGAAACATGATGTGACCTCGTTTATCAACCTTTCCCGAGCTGTCGTCTTCCACATTCTCACACAGTTGATAAAAACGACTTCTATATTATTATTATTATTATTATTATCTTTATTGAATTTTAACAAGTAAATGGACAAAGCTCCAAAAATGCTTTGCCGCCCACCTGTCGATCTCATTTGACGTAGCAACGTAGACGTATCATTTCAACACAGTATCGTAGCAACCAATCAGCATTCACTCAATAGAGACGTGTGTAGAACGGCATCATGGGAGTTCAATGTTTTGTGTTTTTTACCATTCTGCAGTGTTCTAATACTTATTAAATGGCTAGGGGATTTCTGTAGTTATTACTTAGTTATACTTTGTTTTTTTCAGTCGGTCAAATCTCCTGTAGGTGGCGACAAGTGTCATTATAATTGTTGTCAGTAGGGGGTGTTTGTTAGCATGAATCTATATGTTGAGAGAGAGAGAATATATGGGTAGTATTGTCGAGTACTTGACTCTGGTGTTGTTTACAGACCACATGACTCTCGATGAACTGCTCTCGTTTGTTTCGGAACTAAAAATATGTCCCAACATCAGCTTTGAAATCTGAGGGAGTCGACTGTATCCTCTCGTCCTCAGTCGCTACGGAATTGAATCACTCGTGACGTAACGACCGCTGCCATATAGTTGCCGGAAGTTTAATTGCAGCGTAAAAATGAACAAACGTTTTCAAATAAATGCATGTTAACTGTGAATAAAGAAAATTCGATCATTTTATTTTGTAAACACTTTATTGAAATATGAACTATAACAAAACTATGATAAACTTTAAATTTAAATACATTTCAAACATTTTTTAATCGATGAAGTGCTGCTTAATATCGATATCCTATCATGAAGAGAAATATTGCGATTGTTTAATTTGATCTTTGTTTTCTTACCTCACGTGCAGAAGACCTAGAACCTCCTCTCCGGGCCTCTCCTTCTCCCATCTCCACTCTGGCGCAGGAACACCTGCAACTCTCTCTCCTTCGGCTCCCAGTTCAGCCATTATCTTAACTCATGTTGGGGGGGTTTTATTTAGTCGGCGCCGGGTACTCAGCCAGTTAACGTCGGTGTGACTTTTTTGTTCGCTGCTTAACTAATAATAATCATTTTTCCCTTTTTGTTTCCACACCTCCCGCTGGTGGTGTGACGTGTCCTCTCACGCCGCTCCTTCAGGTATTAACACACATTGTTCTTCAGGTGCGACACGTGTGTGCGCGTCCAACACGTGCGTGTTTTTCCTGCCGCCGCGCCGCTTTTGTCCTGAGTTGAATTATTTCCCGCAGAACCGGAGCTGATAGACTGACACGTTCTGACAAAAGAACTCGCAGGAGAATTTCCCCGCCGCTAATATCTGCTGTCAGCTGGGCCGCATCTAAAACGCTGCTAATGCATCGGCGCAGTGGCCCCTCTGCCCCCCCCCCCCCCCCCCGGCCCCCCACAACACCCCGGCCCCTGCTCGCTGCAGAGTGATATGAATACTCGCCGCCTCACAATGATCCGCACAGAGGAAGAAATCCCTCTAATGGCGGCGACAAATAGCGAAACATATTTATTCTGACAAAAGGGGCTTCACGTCTTCAATCTTCGCAGGTGTCAGCGGCGGGAAGATGGCGCCAGACGCCCCGACACGCGCCGAATGCCACAAGTGAATCCTAAGTAGGGATGATGATGGTGATGATGATGATGATGATAGTGCAGCGATTTTTGGTTCTGATGCCCTGGTTTTGTGGCGCCGCCTCGGTGTTTTCGAGAGGAACGGCGAGAAAACAAAAGCGGAGAATTCACGCTCCGACGACGGAGGGTCAACGGGGTCACGGGTCTGGGGTTCGGCTGAGTTGAACTTTCAGCTCGCGATGATCCCCGTTTACCTCTTTAGGTCACTTCCCGCTCTCATTGATCAACTTTTTACTATGTGAAGTAACTTCCTGTTTTTGACAATTAACAATTTACTTTTTTCATTGATGTTTATAGACATCAATGATGTCACTTCCTGCTCTAATTGATGAACATTACAGGTTTTTTTAATGTCAAAACGATCAACGATAACTTTCACCTTTTAACCAACAACTTTTTACTCTTCCAGGTCACTTCCTCTTCTAATGGATCAACCTTAGGTCTTCCATACCACTTCCTCTTTATACTGATCAATAATTACCTCTTTCATGTCACTTCCTCCTGTAACTTTTTACTATGTGAAGTAACTTCCTGTTTTTGACAATTAACAATATACTTTTTTCATTGATTGACATTTAAGTCTTTCATATCACTTCCTGTGTGTAAACATCAATGATTGATGTCACTTCCTGCTTTCTTTTCAAAACGATCAACGATAACTTTCACTTTTTAACCAACAACTTTTTACTCTTCCAGGTCACTTCCTCTTCTAATGGATCAACCTTAGGTCTTCCATACCACTTCCTCTTTATACTGATCAATAAATACCTCTTTCATGTCACTTCCTCCTGTAACTTTTTACTATGTGAAGTTATTTCCTGTTTTTTTACGATTACTGTCATGTCACTCTGTGCTCTAACTGATAACCGTTAAATTATTTCATTTCACTTTCTCAGTACTGATGTCACTTGTGGTTCTCATTGATGAACTTTGAACTTTTACAAACCACTTCTTGTCGGTCGTTAACAATAATTACCTCTTTCATGTCACTTCCTGTTTGTTACGACAAGTGATTAACGTCACTTCCTGCCCTCTTTGATTAACTTTTTACCACGTGAATTTTCTTAAAAAAAAAAAAAAAAATGCAAGACAAGTTTGGCGCCGAATATTAATGGATCGGCTTTTTCCACTTCACCACAACAAATTCTTACATCACTGGCAAATAAAGCTGATTCTGATTACTTCCTGTTTTTCTCAATTAACTCTTTTGTATGACTTCCTGTTTGAAACTATCAATGATAGAATCCTCCAAGTCTCATCCTGCTTTAATTGATGAATTAAAGAGTTTCTTGGCATTTCCTGCTCGTAACAATTAAAGCAGTTTTACCTTTTCACTTTTCATTGTCACATCTGGTTCTCATTGATCCACTTTAACTCTTTCATATCACTTCCTGTTCTAATGAAATAACATTTAACTCATTCATGTAACTTCCTGTTTAAATAATGAACATTTGACTCTTTCATGTCACTTCGTGTTCTAATTAATTCAAATTTAACTCTTTCATGTCACTTCCTGTACTAATTAATTAACATTAAACTCATTCATGTCACTTCCTGTTCTAATTAATTAACATTTAACTCATTCAGTTCACTTCCTGTACTAATTCATCAATATATAACTCTTTCATGTCACTTCCTGTTCTAATTCATCAATATATAACTCTTTCATGTCACTTCCTGTTCTAATTCATCAATATATAACTCTTTCATGTCACTTCCTGTTCTAATTCATCAATATATAACTCTTTCATGTCACTTCCTGTACTAATTAATTAACATTAAACTCTTTCATGTCACTTCCTGTACTAATTCATCAATATAGAACTCTTTCATGTCACTTCCTGTTCTAATTCATCAATATAGAACTCTTTCATGTCACTTCCTGTTCTAATTCATCAATATATAACTCTTTCATGTCACTTCCTGTACTAATTCATCAATATATAACTCTTTCATGTCACTTCCTGTACTAATTCATCAATATATAACTCTTTCATGTCACTTCCTGTACTAATTCATCAATATATAACTCTTTCATGTCACTTCCTGTACTAATTCATCAATATATAACTCTTTCATGTCACTTCCTGTACTAATTCATCAATATATAACTCTTTCATGTCACTTCCTGTTCTAATTCATCAATATATAACTCTTTCAAGTCACTTCCTGTTCTAATTCATCAATATATAACTCTTTCATGTCACTTCCTGTACTAATTCATCAATATATAACTCTTTCATGTCACTTCCTGTACTAATTAATTAACATTAAACTCTTTCATGTCACTTCCTGTACTAATTCATCAATATATAACTCTTTCATGTCACTTCCTGTACTAATTCTTCAATATATAACTCTTTCATGTCACTTCCTGTTCTAATTCATCAATATAGAACTCTTTCATGTCACTTCCTGTACTAATTCATCAATATATAACTCTTCCATGTCACTTCCTGTTCTAATTCATCAATATATAACTCTTTCATGTCACTTCCTGTTCTAATTCATCAATATATAACTCTTTCATGTCACTTCCTGTTCTAATTCATCAATATATAACTCTTTCATGTCACTTCCTGTACTAATTCTTCAATATATAACTCTTTCAAGTCACTTCCTGTACTAATTCTTCAATATATAACTCTTTCAAGTCACTTCCTGTACTAATTCTTCAATATATAACTCTTTCAAGTCACTTCCTGTTCTAATTCTTCAATATATAACTCTTTCAAGTCACTTCCTGTACTAATTCTTCAATATATAACTCTTTCATGTCACTTCCTGTACTAATTCATCAATATATAACTCTTTCATGTCACTTCCTGTTCTAATTCATCAATATATAACTCTTTCATGTCACTTCCTGTTCTAATTCATCAATATATAACTCTTTCATGTCACTTCCTCTTGTAATTCATCAATATATAACTCTTTCATGTCACTTCCTGTTCTAATTCATCAATATATAACTCTTTCATGTCACTTCCTGTACTAATTCTTCAATATATAACTCTTTCATGTCACTTCCTGTTCTAATTCATCAATATATAACTCTTTCATGTCACTTCCTGTTCTAATTCATCAATATATAACTCTTTCATGTCACTTCCTCTTGTAATTCATCAATATATAACTCTTTCATGTCACTTCCTGTTCTAATTCATCAATATAGAACTCTTTCATGTCACTTCCTGTACTAATTCATCAATATATAACTCTTTCATGTCACTTCCTGTTCTAATTCATCAATATATAACTCTTTCATGTCACTTCCTGTTCTAATTCATCAATATATAACTCTTTCATGTCACTTCCTGTACTAATTCTTCAATATATAACTCTTTCAAGTCACTTCCTGTACTAATTCTTCAATATATAACTCTTTCAAGTCACTTCCTGTACTAATTCTTCAATATATAACTCTTTCAAGTCACTTCCTGTTCTAATTCTTCAATATATAACTCTTTCATGTCACTTCCTGTACTAATTCTTCAATATATAACTCTTTCATGTCACTTCCTGTACTAATTCATCAATATATAACTCTTTCATGTCACTTCCTGTACTAATTCATCAATATATAACTCTTTCAAGTCACTTCCTGTACTAATTCTTCAATATATAACTCTTTCATGTCACTTCCTGTACTAATTCATCAATATATAACTCTTTCATGTCACTTCCTGTACTAATTCATCAATATATAACTCTTTCAAGTCACTTCCTGTACTAATTCTTCAATATATAACTCTTTCATGTCACTTCCTGTACTAATTCATCAATATATAACTCTTTCATGTCACTTCCTGTACTAATTCATCAATATATAACTCTTTCAAGTCACTTCCTGTACTAATTCTTCAATATATGACTCTTTCATGTCACTTCCTGTACTAATTCATCAATATATAACTCTTTCATGTCACTTCCTGTACTAATTCTTCAACATATAACTCTTTCAAGTCACTTCCTGTACTAATTCATCAATATATAACTCTTTCATGTCACTTCCTGTACTAATTCTTCAACATATAACTCTTTCAAGTCACTTCCTGTACTAATTGAGCATTTAATTCTTCACTATCAATTCCTGCTTTCATTGATCAACGTTTAACTCTTTCACGTTACTTCTCATGTGTCTCCATCATTGCCATCAATCAAGCATCCAGTAACCATGGCGACTGTCGCTGAGGCTGCTGTGCATTTTCAGTCTTTTCGCTATAGATAGACCCCATTTACACACTCGCTCACCCTCGCACACCGAACACACACATTAGATATCTCACCCCAATCTCAATATCTTATGTTCCAGTCCACAGCGTCGTCATGGCGACGCCGAATTAGCATATGTTGAAATGCACCGCAATGTTTTCTGATGTCTGAATCTTCTTCACACTCGACACGCGACGTTGGGACCAAATTTAGAGTCGGGAATTGTCTTCATCGGTGGCAGTGTTTTTTGGGGGCGGGGGGTCTAGTCCTGTGGTCCTGTCTCGCTCTTTACATCACCTGTCTCGCTCTCTACATCACCTGTCTCGCTCTCTACATCACCAGAGACACCTGACAGTGAGTCATCAGACACAGACGTGTTTCACACCTGAAGAACTTCATTGTGAGGAGATCAAGAGTCCAGTGAAGAAACGATGTCAACTCCTCAACATCTACATGAAGATGTAGGACACACACACACACACACACACACACACACACACACACACACACACACACACACACACACACACACACACACACACACAGGGTGTACACAACAATAGCAATCCATTGAAGAAACACATCCAATGTTTGTCCATCACAACTGTGTGTGTGTGTGTGTGTGAGTGTCTGTGTGCAGATCGGGGGGTTCGGCCCCCGCCCACTCGGTGTAGGCCCCTGTCTCATCCCGTCGGCCTGGAGACGGTTGCCATGGCAATAGAGAGAGCAACACCAGTTGATTGGCAGTAGGACTCTGCTCGTCTCCTGCTGTTTAATAATCTCCATTTACTGGTGAGACGCATCGATCCCCAAAACACACACACACCAATGAACAAACACACACACACACACACACACACACACACACGAGTGAACACCGCAGCCAGCCAGCTCTGGGTCTGATGCAGCGAAATAATTATGGGATGTCAAGTTTTTTTTCTTCATTGTAACTTCACATTGGAAATTAATCCTTTTGGATGCATGAGTTCTCTGAAGATAAATAACTTCACATGATTCAAAACTTGAATTTTTGGGTCCAAATTTGGATCCAGACAAAGAAAAACTGAAATGTTAAAACCAAGTCCCACACACACACACACACACACACACACACACACACACACACACACACACACGCAAATCTATTTCTTAGTGCAACAAAAAAAAACATGTTGTCTAAACAGATGTACAACACAGAGTCTGGGTTTTCCCAGAGCATCATGGGAAAAAAGAGCGAGGGATGAGGGTTAGATAGAGAAAAAAGGATGAGCTCTGCGGGGAAATTGCGCCGTGTGAAAATTCACACACTCTTACAAACAACAGTGGCAAGATATATGGCGGCGAAGGACGAGGGTGCGGAGGTGTGACTGGAGTGGGGGGGCGGCGGAGGGGCAGGAACCTCACCACAGCCCCCAGAGGAGAGGATCATCAACCACATCCCAAGACACTCGCACACACACACACACACACACACAGTGATTAGTTAGAGCAGGTACAGCTGGGACTCAGATGTAAAGACAACACCACCTGCCCTGATGCTTGTCTGACACTGATTAACACACACACACACACTCACACACACACTGCTTATGGAACAGACTCCCCCCCCAAAAAAAGATGTGTCACACACACACGCTCACTATGAGACAGGATTTGAGGGTTTGCGTGTGTCCGCGCATTTGTGTGTTTGTGTGCGCAAATGTAAATGACATCGCACCTCACGACGACGTAAAGACAAACACTTGCATGGTCTCTGATTACTGAGGTAAATACTCAGCGTGTGAGTGTGAGAGTGTGTGTGTGTGTGTGTGTGTGTGTGTGTGAAGACAATGATGAATCTGCGGCGGCGTCTTGTCCCCGCGTTTGTGGGTAAACACGCTGATGTTAGAAGTTAAACAGACGCAGAGAATCCTTTTCTGATTGACTGGATTGATGCCACGACGGCACTTCCTGTCGCTCTCGCCGCGTCGTCGGTCCACTTCCTGTCGCTCTCGCCGCGTCGTCGGTCCACTTCCTGTCGCTCTCACCGTGTCGTCGGTCCACTTCCTGTCGCTCTTGCCGCGTCGTCGGTCCACTTCCTGTCGCTCTCGCCGTGTCGTCGGTCCACTTCCTGTCGCTCTCGCCGCGTCGTCGGTCCACTTCCTGTCGCTCTCGCCGCGTCGTCGGTCCACTTCCTGTCGCTCTCGCCGCGTCGTCGGTCCACTTCCTGTCGCTCTCGCGGTGTCGTCGGTCCACTTCCTGTCGCTCTCGCCGTGTCGTCGGTCCACTTCCTGTCGCTCTCACCGTGTTGTCAGTCCACTTCCTGTCGCTCTCGCCGCGTCGTCGGTCCACTTCCTGTCGCTCTCGCCGCGTCGTCGGTCCACTTCCTGTCGCTCTCGCCGCGTCGTCGGTCCACTTCCTGTCGCTCTCGCCGTGTCGTTGGTCCACTTCCTGTCTCTCTCGCCGCGTCGTCGGTCCACTTCCTGTCGCTCTCGCCGCGTCGTCGGTCCACTTCCTGTCGCTCTCGCCGCGTCGTCGGTCCACTTCCTGTCGCTCTCGCAGTGTCGTCGGTCCACTTCCTGTCGCTCTCGGCGCGCCGTCGGTCCACTTCCTGTCGCTCTCGCCGCGTCGTCGGTCCACTCCCTGTCGCTCTCGCCGTGTCGTCGGTCCACTTCCTGTCGCTCTCGCCGGGTCGTCGGTCCAATTCCTGTCGCTCTCGCCGTGTTGTCGTTCCACTTCCTGTCGCTCTCGCCGCGTCGTCGGTCCACTTCCTGTCGCTCTCGCGGTGTCGTCGGTCCACTTCCTGTCGCTCTCGCCGTGTCGTCGGTCCACTTCCTGTCGCTCTCACCGTGTTGTCAGTCCACTTCCTGTCGCTCTCGCCGTGTCGTCGGTCCACTTCCTGTCGCTCTCGCCGCGTCGTCGGTCCACTCCCTGTCGCTCTCGTCGTGTCATCGGTCCACTTCCTGTCGCTCTCACCGTGTAGTCGGTCCACTTCCTGTCGCTCTCACCGTGTCGTCGGTCCACTTCCTGTCGCTCTCGCCGCGTCGTCGGTCGACTTCCTGTTGCTCTCGCCGTGTCGTCGGTCCACTTCCTGTCTCTCTCACAGTGTTGTCAGTCCACTTCCTGTCGCTCTCGCCGTGTCGTCGGTCCACTTCCTGTCACTCTCGCCGTGTCGTCGGTCCACTTCCTGTCGCTCTCGCCGCGTCGTCGGTCCACTTCCTGTCGCTCTCGCCGCGTCATCGGTCCACTTCCTGTCGCTCTCGCCGTGTCGTCGGTCCACTTCCTGTCGCTCTCGCCGCGTCGTCGGTCCACTTCCTGTCGCTCTCGCCGTGTCGTCGGTCCACTTCCTGTCGCTCTCGCCGCGTCGTCGGTCCACTTCCTGTCGCTCTCGCCGCGTCATCGGTCCACTTCCTGTCAGCTGACGCGTCGCTCGACAGGCTAACGTTGTACCGTTGTACATTGTTGTTTTAATACGACCTCCGGTTGTTTGTTTATTTGCCGGTCAAGTGTTTGTTTTCCTCCTGCGACAAGTCAGCTGTTTATCTCATGAATAATGAACTCACCTGTGACCTCTGCTTCACCTGTGTCTGTGCAGGAGTGAGTGTGTGTGTGTGTGTCTGTGTGTGTGTGTTTTGGAAACAATTCTGATGTGGAATCAGCCAACAGAATCCCACACACACAAACACTGATAAATAATTAAAAACCATTTAGTAACTTGAGTGTGTATTTGTGTGTGCACGCAAGTGCGTGTGTGATATCTGTGTGTGGGGTAGTGTGTGTGTACGGTTGTCGGAGTCTTTGTGTGTATGCGTGTGTGTTTTGTGTGTATTTGAGTTCCTGGGTGTGTGTGTGTATGAATGTATATTAATGTGTATGTATGTATGTGTCAGTGTGTGTTTGTATGATTGTGTGTGTGTATTTATGTGTCTTTATTTTGTTTATGTGTGAGCAAGTTTATGATATATGTGTATGAATATGTGCGTAGTTTTGCATGAATGTGTGCGTCTAAGTGTGTGTCTCTAAGTATGTTAATGTATGTGTGTTACTGTAACCAGATCTGTGTGTGTGTGTGTGTTTGGTAACAAGTGTACATGGGAATCTTTGTGTACAAGTTTGTACGTATGAATGCATAGGTCATTGCGTGTGTGTTTGAGTGTGTGCATGTTTTGTATGTGTTGTGTGAGTCTGTGTGTGCATGAATTGTATGTGTGATCAAATGAATGTGTGCGTGTGTGTAACTGTGTTTAAAGGAATATGTGCATGAGAGGGTGCGTATTTGCATGACCGTGTGTGAGTCTGTGTGCTTGTTTCCATGAACATGTGCATGATAGTGTGTGTATGCACGAATGTGTATGTGTAAGAGTGTGTGTTTGTATGTATGTGTGCATGCATCAGTGTATATGCATTTGAGCATGTGTTTTGTGTCTTGAGTTTTATTTGTGTGTCAATTTGTGAGCAAGTTTGTAGTCTCGTGTGTGTGTGAGTATGTGTTAGAATGAATGTGACTGTGTGTGCTTGCATGAGTGTGTGTGAGTCTGTGTGTGTTTAAATATGTGCATTTGTTTACAAGAATATGCCCGTGATTGTGTGTTTGCATGAGTCTGTGCAAGTGTGTGTGTAAGCTTGTGTCTATAAGAATCTCTTTGTGCTTTTGCATGAATAAGTGTGTAAGTCTGTACATTTGAATGAGAGTGTGTGAGTCTCTTTGTGTTTGAATCTGTGTGTGCGTTTGCATGAATCTGTGCACGAGAGTGTGTGTAAGCCTTTGTGTTTATGAATCCGTTTGTGCCTTTTGCATGAATAAGTACATTAGTCTGTACATTTGAATGAGTACGTGTGAGTCTGTGTGTGTATGAATCTGTGCGTATATGTTCGCATGAATATGTGTGTGAGTGTGTATGTGCATGTGTGTGTGTTAGTGTGTGTATGTTCTCATAATGGACTAATTAGTTGTATTTCACGTTAACTGATATTGGAAACTCTGCTACTGAGAAGCCACTATCAGTTCGGGGGCCTCAGCCCGGGGGCCCAATGTGGGAGTGAGGGGTGAGGCGGGGGGGGGTGTTCCGGTGGGGAGCGTGTGTGTGTGTGTGTGTGTGTGGGTGGAAGGAGGTAGCTGGCGGGGGGGGGGGGGGTCAATGACCGCTACCAGGTATCAAAGGGTCCACAATCCCTCTGACGGAAACAAATCCAGTAAATACACAAACTGACAAAGTGCCCGAGATGAGGGGGAGGAGGGCGAGGGGAGGGCGGGTGATGAAAACAGGTGAGGCTTTGTTGGGCTGCTCAGGTAGATCCATATCAGGAATCCTCCACTGCTCTGCTGCGCGCTCTCTCTGAGCCGGATCGGCTTACGGCGAGGAGACTCGCTGTCGCCTCGGAGGAGGCTGACGGACGGGGGAGGAGGGGGGAGGAGGGAGGGGAGGAAATCTGTCATGAACCAGTGAAGGTAGAGGTGTGATGATCCCTAAAGGGGACGTGGGTCCGATAAGAACCAGAACAAGCGAGCAGATGTAAACACGCCGGGCCACATGACGCTGTGATCATGTGACCTGAGCGCTCCACTTCTGCACCGGACCAGAGACATTCCCCTGTCAGAGTGTGATGAGGTGATGCTGAGGTAGAGCTACTGTCGGCTCTCTTAGCACTCGTACGATGATGACTGTTAGCTTCGGTCCAGAGGGTCAGATCCCAGACTAGAAATCCTCTACACCTGTCAATCAAATGACACTCTGTTTAAAGAAAGAATGATTTTTGATCATTTAAGGCTGACATTGATGTCTGATGGATCACATTGATGATTGATGGAACAAATTGATGGATCACATTGATGATTGATGGATTACATTGATGACTGATGGATCACATTGATGATTGATGGATCACATTGATGATTGATGGATCACATTGATGACTGATGGATCACATTGATGATTGATGGAACAAATTGATGGATCACATTGATGATTGATGGATTACATTGATGACTGATGGATCACATTGATGATTGATGGATCACATTGATGACTGATGGATCACATTGATGACTGATGGATCACATTGATGACTGATGGATCACATTGATGATTGATGGATCACTTTGATGATTGATGGATCACGTTGATGATTCATGGATCACTTTGATGATTCATGGATCATTTTGCCGATTCATGGCTCACATTGATGATTGATGGATCACTTTGCTGATTCATGGATCACATTGATGATTGATGGATCACATTGATGATTCATGGATCACATTGATGATTGATGGATCACATTGATGATTTATGGATCACATTGATGGATCACATTGATGATTCATGGGTCACTTTGATGATTCATGGATCACTTTGATATTTGATGGATCACATTGATGATTGATGGATCACTTTGATATTTGATGGATCACATTGATGATTGGTGGATCACTTTGATGATTCATGGATCACTTTGATGGATCACATTGATGATTGATGGATCACTTTGATGATTCAAGGATCACTTTGATATTTGATGGATCACATTGATGATTGGTGGATCACTATGATGATTCATGGATCACTTTGATATTTGATGGATCACATTGATGATTGATGGATCACTTTGATGATTCATGGATCACTTTGATATTTGATGGATCACATTGATGATTGGTGGATCACATTGGTGATTGATGAAACAAATTGATGATTCATGTGTCACTTTGATATTTGATGGATCACATTGATGATTGATGGATCACTTTGATGATTCATGGATCACTTTGATATTTGATGGATCACTTTGATGATTCATGGATCACTTTGATGATTCATGGATCACTTTGATGATTCATGGATCACTTTGATGATTCATGGATTCACATTGATGATTGATGGATCAAGTTGATGACTGATGGATCACATTGATGATTGATGGATCACTTTAATGATTGATGGATCACTTTGATATTTGATGGATCATATTGATTATTGATGGGTCACTTTGCTGATTCATGGATTCACATTGATGATTGATGGATCACGTTGATGACTGATGGATCACTTTGCTGATTGATGGATCACATTGATGATTGATGGATAACTTTGATGATTGATGCATCACATTGATGATTCATGGATCACTTTGGTGATTGATGGATCACATTGATGATTCATGGATCACGTTGATGACTGATGGATCACTTTGATGATTGATGGATCACTTTGATGATTGATGCATCACATTGATGATTCATGGATCACTTTGGTGATTGATGGATCACTTTGCTGATTGATGCATCACATTGATGATTCATGGATCACGTTGATGACTGATGGATCACTTTGATGATTGATGGATCACTTTGATATTTGATGGATCATATTGATTATTGATGGATCACTTTGATGATTGATGGATCACTTTGATATTTGATGGATCATATTTATTATTGATGGATCACTTTGATGATTGATGGATCACATTGTTGATTGATGGATCATATTGATTATTGATGGATCACTTTGATGATTGATGGATCACATTTATAGTGACAGGATCCTCCTTCCATGTTTGGGTTTATTGTGTCAGTTCACTTAAAGTTTTCTGTCTCAGGGCAATCAGATGAAAGTCATAATTAGGGAGATGACCACATGATTACCCACAATACTCTTGGGTGCGACCTCGTGAAGATGCTTACGGTATCGACTCCACCTAGAGGTGACCCAGCGTCGCGGCACGATTTTCCAGTGAGCGGCCGAAGCAAAGATCACGACGGGTTTAAGAAAACATGAGTGCGTCTTAATTGGTGAAGGCTGACCCGGGACGGGAAAGGGGGGCTCGTCGTGTTGGGGGGGTCAGATTGAAGCGACACCACTTTGCACTTTGACAATCGGATTAGCGAAGTTTGTTTAACCCGACAGGCCGAGCCGCCGGCTTTGACTCATTACAGCGATTATTAACGAGCCGTCGAGCGTTTCCTGGCTCGTTCACATGGACCCGCCCCCCCGCTGGTTAAACCCACCACCACCGCTCCCGCCGAACCGGTGACAAACACGGACCCTGACGTCCGTTACAAACTTTAAAAGTGCAAGTTCATCTCTGATTTTGCAGCACATGTCAATCACGTGACTACTCTGGCCACGCCCCCCTTCCACAATGGCCGCTGGTGTCTTGATTGGCAGCGGCACTCGTTGCCATAGTGACATTTGTGTTGATGACGCAATGATGATGATGATGACCACACGTGTGGTCAGTGTCATACTTGTGCTAGCACATTTTAGCGTTAAGTTTAGTAGTCCACGTTCTCACGAAACAGGACACACTCTTGGATTATATCAGCCTCCAGTAGAACGAAAGTCATCATTTTTTAATATTTGTGTGTTTTTTTTCATTGATGACATGTTTAATCTGAATTATTTAAAATTGTTTGACTCTGCCGCCTTAAACTATATATACATCTTTTATTTAGTCTAAGTGCGTTCACGAAGTGTTGTTTTACCTATGCTTTATGTTTTGTGTTGTTGTTATTGTGTTGATATTGTTTAAATATGTGCTTATGCGTTGTTTTTTTCTTCATCTAATCAAATGATTCACCGAGCATTAAGTTTAACTTTGATTTTCGTAATTTATTAGTAAACGCCTGCATTTAAACACACACCAAAGCAATGTCATCTGAAAGACCAGATGGATAAACATTTTGTTCACTATTTATTTATTTATTTATTATCTTTGCTAATCTTATTATTTATATTTTTGTTTGATCCCATGTTACTTTTTTTTTTCTTTTTTATCACCTCCTAATACCTTTTATATATATATAGAAATACTGTACATGTTTTAATTTTCTACCTGCAAGAGTATACAACTAACAATTAGGAGGACATGTAGTAGGGGGTATTTTATGTTTGTATATTGTGTATGTTTAGAATTATATTGAAAAAAACTCCATAAAAAATGTGACAAACTTAAGACAAATGTTTGTTTGATGAGCTTCTGAATGTTTGTTTGTTTCATACGTGTCATCTCTGGTCGTGATCATTTCCCGTCTGGCATGAAATGTCTCTTGTTTATTAAATGAAATTTGACTTTGGGAATAAAAGTTTCCTGAATCCCTCTGTTCTCTCGGCAGTGACCCGACGTTCCTCCAGGACCAAGTCTGGCAAAAGGCTTCTTCCCCCGGAAAAAAAACCCAGTGGCAAAGCCAGTGCAGCGGCCTTTTGACCCGGCCGTGACCTCTGATCAGCGAACCACCAACATTTCCGCTCGTCTGTCCTTTTGATCAGTTGTGTTTGATCCTTCCGGCGGCTCCTTGACCCGGCGCTCCACCGGCCTTTATCTTCCCGGAAGAAGAACGCGAACATCGACATTTAATGACTTTGAAGATGGGCCCAGAGCCCAGCCCTGAGGAACGCCGCACGTAAACATGTGAGATTAGTTGGTAAAATAGTTTCTTAACGTTGGGTTATCTTTGGTTTTTCTTCGTTCATTTCCATCTGAGGGAAAAATCATGAACGGAGGAAGGCATGCTAACCAGAACCTGCTAACCAGAACTTTCTTTGTTCATGGACAAGTCCTAGTTTGGCTGTGGAACTGCTGTCCCCCCCTCCAGTGTGAGGTAAGTTACTATATACTACAACTTATTACTTGTAATAAATATTTAATTACATCGTAATGATACTGTTTTTGATGTGTAACTATGTACTTTCCTTAATTACATAATAACTCTTGGAATAATGTCAGTATTCTTTTTTAAATTTATGGATACACAGGAACTAATTATCCATTTTCATCCTGTTAAACTGTTTTATTCGTAATGTATTTTTATTCTGCATCTTCACAGTCGAGTGAAAATAGTTCCTACATTTATCTGATCTGTGGCTCAAACAAGATTAAGTTACGTAGTTTCAGTTTTATTTTACACATTTCAAACATTCACTGTGTCACTTTTTCAGTGTTGTGTGGAAAACAACAACATATGTTTGACACTCATTTATAATTAATAGCTATTTTTGGGTTCAATGTAGCTTAGTTCAAGTTTCAAGTTTATAGAAGAAAAACACACGTCTTACTTTCAGGTTTAAACTGGAACCCGCGTCACTGAAAAATATGAAGAATCTCATTTAACCGGTTTTATTTTTGCAATGTCTACAGCATCAAGCAATGCTTTACACCTATTGCATTACTTTTGGAAGGTGACTTGCCAACACTGTCCCCTCCACTCCCCCTTGTCAACCGGGTTAACTGGACTTTGATAAAATCGCCGGTTCAGGTTCACTTTCTTTGTTCGCAGCTTCTCAAATTTCACTGCGACGTTCTGGGATGAAACGAAACAAATTACTGATGAAAGATTTCCTTTCTCGCTGCTGCATGTCCCTGAATGCAACACTCACTAATTCTGCCCCGTCCCTGAACGCAACACTCACTGATCCTGCCGGTCCCTGAACGCAACACTCGCGGATACAAAACGCTGCGGGCGCCGAACATTGATACTGCTGGTCCCTGAATGCATCACATATCTGCCGGTGCTAACAGGAACAACGCATGCCTCCGGGGCCCCGAACTCACCACCTCACCGCACGTCCCTGAACGCATCAGTACTTATTTTGGTGTTCGAGTGATTTTATCATTAAATATTTTTTTCTGCAATCTGACGTCACTGGTGCCTAACCTACATTTCCGTTCGATGGCGGTATCTAGGGGGATTTTCACTGCCACGATGAAATAACGTCAATAATTCGAAGAAAACGGCCATCCGATAATAATTTCGTAAACTGACCAATATGATGTAATTTGACTTGTTTTTTGGATTAAAGTTGCCGTAAAAAAAATACAAAAAACGAACAAAACACTCAACCAAAATGAATGATCTTTGTTTAAACGGTCGTTTTCACGGTTCGTTTAGTGCTGTCGTGTGTCGTCTAGCGGGCCCTCAGAATAATGGACCGTCAATGTCGTTGTTTAAAACGCAATACATCGTTGTTGACGGTTAAAATATATTTTATTCTTTTTCCTTAAATTAAATAAATGCAATGCAAATTATAACAGTAAATATATTTTTATGCCAAGCAAAAGAAACGTTGTTTTGGAGGTTTGTTTTCCAAAATAAAAATGAATATATATTTTTTAATTTCGTAAGAAAAAATAGCGTAAAAATTCATTATTTTAACAAAAAGAACAATGGGGTCTTTTCGTATTTTCTTTTTCAAATTATTAATATTTTAGACGGGTCTAGTGATTTTATTCGACTGTGGGATCGATGATGTAAAGGGACACAATACATGAGATTCCTGTGTTTGTCTTATGTGTCTTGGCCTTTTATTGTATATAGTTTTAACTGTGTATTTTATTTGATTGTTAAAGCGCTTTGTGACCCTGGTCTAGAAAGGCGTTTTAGAAATAACCATTACTTACTTACTTACTTAAATACATTGAGACATTTCTTAACTATAGGAAAGAAACCCAAAATGTCAAATTCTGGTTTCTTTTTAATTTAAATACTTTGATTAAATAATTTTTGTTCTGAAAATATTTAAACGAATACGAACGTGCTCCCAATATTTAAAAGTTCATTTAAAAAATAACGAAAAAAACGAGTAGAACTGAGTAGAAAACTCAAAACCAAGAAGCAGCTTCGAGCCGAACAATTTTAAAATTCAAAATATAGATGACCGGTTGGTTTTCAAGTGAATTAAAAAAATTATGATCCAGAACTATTTATCACAGTTAAAAAAAAACATAACGAAATCAAAAATATTGTTTTGTCTTGTTTATAATAAGAACTAAATCGATTTGAGATAAAAAATTAAAAACGTTTTTTTATTATTAAAAATAAATAACCATAACTATAATCACCGGCGGCAGTCAACCAGTAGCAAAGCGTGGACCCAAAATCCATTCGTAGATTAAACCATAGCCATCATGAACCAAAACCAGAACCGTGAAATATCCACCAACAACCGGATTTAAAAGACGGGCAAAACTCACATATTTAAATTCATGTTTAACGTTTTTTGCAGACCTTAAAAAAATCAAAGAAAATCTAGAAAATAAACCGAAAACAAATATTCAGTCAATGTGTTTTTATGAATGAGTTCCGGTGAGAGAAAGTGAGGAGGTTCCATAGTTCAGGGTCAGGTGCGGTTTTCGTTAGAAATTAATTTACAGATGACGTGTAAACGTGTTTGGTCTTGATCGATCGTTAAAAAAGTCAACAAGATCCTATGTTTAAAGTAGTAAAATAAAAGAGTGTAAAAAAAAAAATTCAATTCAATTAAATAAATAAAATAAACCAATAAAATTAAAAACTAGATTTTTAAATGAATGTTTTTTTCTAGTGTTAAAAATATATTTATTTATTTAACGAAATATTCGGTTAAATAATACATGAATTATTGATAAGAAAAAATATATTACACGCAACACGGCCTCCGTGTAGTTTGACGTTAAAAGTTATGCGAATTAAATTGTCTAGAGATCCCGCACTGTTCTTGAACGCATCACGAATGTTGTCGCTCACAGATAATAATAATACATTTAATTCAAAGATCACTTTTGTCACTCAAGAGAATTAAAAAGGCCAGAAATTGGCGGGAACCATCGGGAAAATCAGAAACATTTATTATTTACACATGAAAAGAAAGACAGAAGATGACGTCACAGATAAACGTAACCTACTCTTTTTATTTTATCATTAAAACATTTCCTCTTTTAAACTTTTGAGCACGAGAACAGAAGCACGAGAGTCACGAGCTCGACGACAGAGACATTCAGGTGTTTTACATTCTAAAACAAACAGGTCTACAAATCAAAACGACAGCAGGTGTGACGCAGCTTTTGTTTACAAACAACTGAAGAAAACAACGAGGCGAAGTTTCTCTTTTTTTTAGCGACTTTAAGGCAGAAACCTCCAGAACATTCCAGAGCGACGATGGAGAACAGCGGGATCTGTTAATAGACATTTTCTGCGTGTTCTCTATCGGTAACACACACACACACACACACTGTCATACACACTCACGAACACACACTCTCCCTTTCTCTCTCTCTCTCTCTCTCCCTCACACACACTCAGAATACTGAAATCTCCTAAAAGTCTTTGGTCGATTGAACGTGTTGAATGATAAAATGGCGTCACGTGTGTGTTCAAGGTAAATCGAGTCAGTTTAATACTGCACACACACACACACACACACACACCTTCTCTTTTAATCTCAAAAAATCAGACCAAACTATTTAAATACACATGAAGTGACGTCACGCTCCTGCAACAACAACAACAACAGAAATAAAACCATCTGTACAGACACTCTATTTACAAACAAAACTGCCATGAAATAATAATAATAATATTAAAAAATACCTGGACGGCGCTTCTCTTGTTTTTAACTCTCCTGGTTCTACTTTATCACATGTTCTACAGTCCAGACCGGGTCAGTTCGGCACCGGGCGTTAGTGTATCAGCGGGTTCGAGCCGGAGCTCTGGTTCTGGTGCGTGAAGTAGTCACTGAGGCCTCCGGACAGTCCCGAGGAGAAGGCGGGCAGCGCGGCTCCGAGCGGCGGCCGCAGGGCGTCGCAGGCTCCGGGCGCCTGCGGGGAGCTGGAGGACGAGGCGCGGCTCTGGAGCGCGCCGCCGCCCTGCGCGCTCATGGACGGGTGCGGGACGTGCGGGAAGAAGTAGCTGGTCTGACCCGCCAGCAGGTTGACGGAGCACGGGTTGAGGGAGTAGGTGGCCCCGGAGCAGGGCACCGAGAGCCCGCAGGGCACCGCCGAGGCCGCCAGGGCCGCCGCCGTCAGGTGGTGCGTGGCGTACGGCAGGTCCGAGCCCACCAGCCGGTCCATGCTGAGGCCGTTGGAGGTCGGGAACGACGAGTGGTTGGAGGCCATGTTCTGGGTCAGCATGGTGCTGTAGGACATGGGGTGGCCCGGGTAGCCCGCGGAGGTCCCGTTGTAGCCCATGGCGGCTCCGGCCCGCGGGTGATGCAGCGACAGGAAGGGCGACATGGGCCAGTAGAGGGAGCCGGCCCGGTCCATGAAGGTGAGTCCCGAGGTGAGCCGCGCGCCCCGCTTGAAGGCGAGCTTGGCCCGGGACGTGGTGGAGCGCCGCCGCAGCTTCCCGGTGGTGCCGCCGATGAAGACGTCGTCGCTGCTCGGGTCCAGCATCCAGTAGTTGCCCTTGCCCGGGTCGTCGTAGTGCCGCGGGACCTTAACGAAGCACTTGTTGAGGCTCAGGTTGTGGCGGATGGAGTTCTGCCAGCCCTGCTTGTTCTCCCGGTAGTACGGGAAGTTCTTCATGATGAACTCGTAGATCCCGTTCAGGGTCAGTCTCTTCTCCGGACTCTGCCGGATCGCCATCATGATGAGCGCGTTGTAGCTGAACGGAGGCTTCTCGAACTTCCCGCTCTTCTTATCGTCCTTGGTTCCGTCCGGGTCCTTCGGGTCCTTCTTCTCGTCGCCCTTCTCATCCGGGCTGATCTCCTCGCTCTTCGGTTCCGCTTTGCTCTCCTGCGGCGCGACCGCAGCTGGAACTTTCTGCTCGGCGTCGTCGGTGCCGGTGCCGGCGGCGGCGGCTCGGTGCTGGACGTGCAGGTGGTGTTGGTGGTGGTGGTTCTGGTTGTCGCTCTGCACGGCCTCCGGCACCAGGCTGTTGATGGTGAAGGAGGATTTGGGGATCATTTTCACCTCTTTGCGCTCTCCCATGTCCAACATCACCGAGGCTGCGACGGGGCCGAACTCAGCTGGGTCTCGGTCTGGTTCCGAACTCTTGCCGGAGCGAACAGACGGGGAGAGGAAGAGGAAGGAAGGAAGGAAAGGAAAGGAAGGGGGGGACAGACGGGAAGAAAGAAAGTATGGCCCAACAAACTATTTCATGTTCGGTTTGGGGGAGAAAAGAGGAAACACACACACACACACAACACACACGCACACACACATCGATAGGAGACAGATAGCAGCAATTAATTAGCGAACCGAGACCGCAGCGGCGACGACAAACATTGGCCGAACCTCCCCGTCCTCCACCAACCAGAGGAACCCAACTATTAAATATTAAGACGTCCTCCGAGCCCGCAGCCAATCGAGGGGCTGGAAAAGAAACACACACACACTCGCTCACACACAAACACGCGCAGACACTTACACACACACACACACGCACGAGGAAATGGACCTGAACTAACTGGAGATTGAAGCGCTCAACAAAGATCGACATGCTTTAGTCAAGTTAAAAAATATTTGAAAGAAATATCTAGTTTTATTACATTTATTTAAATCATTTTTCTTCTAAATTAATTCATGTAAACGTGAAATATTGACGCGCACGATGGAATTAAATGAGCTGTCACGTCACTAGGAGTGTTATGTTTGAAATATGCAAGATTTATACGCCCGGTGTGTGTATATATATATATTTAAATAATTATATTTTTTAGAAATTCATTTGTTACAGATGTATGGTTTTATCTTCGCACGCCTACGAAGTGAGTGGCGTGCACGAACACACACACACACACACACCTCCTCACCCATCTAACCAAAGATGATCGCGAGCAGAGCATGCGCGTTCTGCTCACATTAACACAAATATTTTCTAGACAACTGTTTACATCGATAAACAGTGGGGAGACGGAAGCGTGCGTGCGAAAGGGGGCGTGGCCACACACACACACACACACACACTCGGTCAAACGCATCCAAGTGAAATGTTTAATAACGTGATCTGAAAGATTATTTTCAACACAATAAATAATATGGTGTGGCGTAAATAGACGTTTGAATATCATTTTTATTTCTCTCGCCCCACACACACATTATGCCTTATCTACATCACCTATGTATGTATGTATGTATGCATGTATGTATGTATATACATATATATATATATATAAAACAACAATCATAGCAGATCAGCGTCCACCATTTCACTTCATATTTTATATTCATATATATATATATATATATATATATATATATATATATATATATATATATATATATATATATAGTTGTATACATATTATACATCATTGAATATTGTTATTTATGTGCAGTGATATTTTTTGATCATCTTTATATATGATCTAATTTTGTAGTCGAACCTATATTACGTGTTTAAATACTTGCAACTGAATGTTGATTTTACAAAAGTTTAAAAACCAGTTGTTTAAATATCTCCGAGTTTCCAAGTTTGTTCACGAGTGAAGGGAGGGAAGTAGCATCAGGACCGGACTTTCGCTTCTGGCTTGGACCGATTGTTCGATACGAGCTGAGCTATAAGACTCGGCTGGACTGGTTCTGGTCTCCTTTACGTGCGCTTTTCGTAAAAGCTGTGAGGAGGCCCAAGACAGAGCAGATGGTGCTGGATGGGTCATCGCTTGGGTTTAAGCTTGGCTGTGGTGACCCAAAGTGACTTTAGGAAGTGACCCTCTGACCTATGAACCCGTCCAGTTTTCAATCATGACCGAGGACGCCACCTGGTGGCGGACAGGACATTGTCGCGTGGTTTTTAAATAAACTAATGGGCCAACATCGACTCTTAAGCGAAATCTAGTCAAGATCCGGAGCTGTACTGAAGTGTATTCTCCATAAGTCTAGATAAAAAAGGGTCACCTGTCCACTCACCTGTCTGCAGATGACTAAAATATTTAAGGGGGCTCTTCTTCCGTCCCGAGGTTGGCTGTGGCGTGGACACGTATCCGAGGGAGGCGACTAACTTGTAGGAACCACCAGGCTTCTTCTCTGGGTCGTGATTCACCCCTTCGAACAGTAATTCACTCATTTTCATTTATTTATGTATTTATTTTTCTGGGGCCGCAAATATTCTGTTGTAAGAAACGAGAAAGTCTCGTGTTACGCTCTCAACATGTTTAGTCTGGGCTCACGTGCCGCAGAATAAACGGTTTACTTTCCATTCACTCATGACCACGAGTCCCGTGTGTCTGCCACGTTTATCTTTTACTTGTTTCATTGTGATTTTTTTTTTTTTTTTTTCCACGTCAGGTGGAAGTGAAGGTTTGCAGCTGCGCAGCTTATTACTGTGCGGACAGCGGCGCTGCGTGGCCATTTTGAGTTACTGCAACACGAGTACAACGCTGGAAATCTCTCCCGACACAGGTTTCTATTCTAATTCTTCCTCTTGTGAAGCAGTTATTTAGTGTTTATTAATGTGATGCATACTTTCTTACTTCTGCACTGTTATTTAGAATATGCGTTCTCATCCACAGTCTCAAAAATGTTCAAGATGAGGTTGAAAAACAATGTATGTCAAAATCATCTTTAATTTTTATAAGTATATGAAGTTTGATCAGCACATTTTTCCGTGTTAAAATGATCACTGTTCACAGCTGCCCGTGTCTCCATTTGGACACATGTTGATTGTCGTATAAGACTTATAAAGGCACAAAAGCTAGCATGCTAACACATTGATTCAAAGCTCATCTGAGAAAAGGACACAACAATCATAGCGAACCATATCACTTTCGCCGTCTATTTCTTGGTGAAAAACTTTCGGAAGACGTTCCGATTGGACTTATCCTTGGCCTCTTCCATTGCTTCAGCCTCAGAAGGTGGAGGGGGTGGAGGCACTGAGGGGGGTGGAGGCACTGACAGGCTATATCTGCTGGACGCACCTGACGACAACAAACATAATGAATGTTAGCACGTATTGCTAGCTAGCATGTTAACAAAGGGACACAGTCGTGGCTAATGGCTGAAGCTTCAACAGATCGCCCCAAATATCCAGGACTTTAAATCTACGAAAAACATAGCAGTGACCCTTGACCTGGGTCAGTGTTCCCATTTCCCTCCCGGTACCGGTGCTTGTTGTAGTAGGTGTGGGGGGGTTTTGGCGGTGGCTGGCTCTCTGTGGGCCCGCGTCGCCCGCCGCGCTCACTTCCCTGTTCAGACGTGAGCGCAGCATCAGAGTGCTTCTCCACACTCAAGGCGAGCGACGACTCACTCCTGTACACCAATGAAGAGACGCCTGGCGTTAGCATCTCAGCTAACAAACCGTCAGGCATGTCTAAGCTCAGTTTAGGACCAACTTCCAAAAAAAATGACAAATTGTTGAAAATGACAAAAAAAAAGGTTTGGTAAAGAGGAATCACACCTTAACCACAGTCCGGAAGTGAAGCCTATTAGTTACTAAATCATTCCTTTATGAACTTTGGGTTAAACAAACTTCGGCATCAACCTGTTGTTCTACCATGGGACACAAGGGGGCGTCAACCACACTGTAAGTAAGTAAGTAAGTAAGTCATTTTTATTTGTATAGCGCTTTTCCAGACCAGGGTCACAAAGCGCTTAAACAATCAAAACAATATTCCACAAAGTATATACTTTAAAGGTCAAGATAAAACTGACTGTGCATGTGTGTGTGGGGTTGGAGGGCACCTTGAATCTTCAGAGTCGCTGCTCGATGTCTGGTCGCAGGTCTGAAGTTTTTTCACCCACAGCCTCTGCAGGTCAGGGGTGGAAGCTGCAAGCAGATACTGACTTCCATCTCCCAATCTGCACACACACACAAACACACTTGTTATTTGTGCACAAAACCAAAGAAGCGAATGTGACTCACATGAGTCTGAAGGTGTTTTCCCTCCTCCTGTAGTAGACGCTCTCTCTGCAGACAGACCCGCTCACACTGATGGGAGGCCACTTGGAGGTTTTCTGAGTTTCATGAATATAAGCAGAGCTTGAAAAATGTCTTTATTTCTGAAAGACCTAAATCACAGCAGCAGTGGACCAATTTAATTGGATAAAATTTCTAAAAATGGAGACAGCATTTGAGCAGATATACCTGTGCCGCAGCGTTTATGTCCGAGTAGAGACTCAGAATCTGTTTGTCAAGGACGGCAAACACTTCCTCCCAGTTGTCCTGACCCTAAGTCACACAACGCAGTCAAGCATGACACCGTGAACAGTACCTTATCATAACCTACCAAGCTGCCGCTCCTCTTCAGCTTGATCTGAAGCAGACCCTCCATCCGAGGTCTCCCCTGAGGAGCAGAAGAGGTCAGTAAAAGGAAAGTCTCAACAGGACCTCAGGAGGAGAGAAAATACCTCGATGGTGGTTGTCGCACTGAAACCTGACTCTGGCTCTTGCACCACCTTCACCATCTGCACTCTGAGTGGAGGGGATGGGGGAGCAGCCAAAGCAGTTTTAGAAAACTCCTCAGATAGTTGTAGATTCAAATTAGGGGGGTATGAATCCAAATCAATTAGCTGCTCATCGATCTGTACTTCCATGTGTTTGTCCTCCGCTAGGTGAAAAGGAGGAGAGAGGGAGGCAGGAGTTGATAGAGAGGGTGGAAGGGAAGTAGGTTCAATCTTCAGCATCTTTGGCACAGGGGGAGGAGGCTCAGTAGGTGCAACTAGTTTACGACTTTGGACCGAAGAATGTTTGCAACTGGGGGCCAGAGATTCCAGGATCTGCTCTGGAGTGGATTTTGGCGAAACAGGAGGATTTGTAGTGGGACTATCCACCTCAGTGGACCATCTGGTATTACTCTTGGGTTCTGGAGGAAACATGGATTCTTTTAGGGCTTCATCCATTCTACCCCTTACGGAACTGGATTTGTCTGAAAAGGACAATCTTCTAGGGGGACTGGAGGTTCTGTCCCTGAGATACATTGATGTCTTAGGAGGCTTCTGGTCGCTTGGCATACGGAGGGAAGACACACGAGCTGGAGGTTGTCTGTCTGAAGTGTCTTTTTGTTCAAGAAGACCAAGGCGTTTCTCTCTCTGTCAGAGGCACAGAGGAAGGACATGGTTAGCTTTACATGTTTTTTTAATCTATATACCAGTCAATCTTTATAGACATACTTATGCAACCCAAACATTCCCCCCTGTGACCAACCTGAGTGCGTTTCTGCTGGAGGGCAAGAAAGCGCTCGCTCTGTGCCTCTATCATGGCCTCCACATCCTCCTGTCGTTTAAGCAGGTCCAAGACATCAGACACTGAGTCCTGAAGAGAAACCAGTGGTAATTAGAATATCTGACTCTAGCTGCCTGTTAAGAAGGCGACCCTACTGTGGGACCCATTGATATAATTCAATAACTGAGCAAAACTGATTATTGTCAAGTAAATGTCATTGCAGTTTTAAACACACGATAATCAAAGAAAAGAGGCAGAAATACAAGATTTGATGGTGGTTGAAATCTCTAGAGAGAACCGCTTTATATGGACTCACCCCATAGTCATTTGCGATCAGCGATCCCTCATTGGTGCTTAGCCAACGATCTGCTTGCTCTAGCTCCCTCTGCAGGACTAATATCTCCAGCTCCTCCTCGTACCTCTGCCGAGTCTCCTCCCAGACGTGCTCCACCTGCCACTCTAGCTCCTGCAGCTCACTCAGCCGCTGCTCCACCTGCATCAAGTTGTTGGAGGTCAGGTACGCCTGGTCAAAGGTCCCGCTGATCTTACCTCCTGGGTTAGGAAGTTCCCGTCGTTCATCAGTCGCTTTCCGTCATCCTTCACCACCTGTGACCTGACCAGGAGCCGCTCCATTTGCACTCTCAATTCTTGATGTTTCTTGAGAAGATGTTCCAGGTCTAAACCTTTAACACCATGGACCTCCCCGTGGGCCAGGGTCAACATCTCCCTCAAGCGCGACCTGGATAAACGGACACACACCAAGACCAGTCCATCACATGTTGTGTGCACTCCTAATTAGTATACAAATATGCCAAAATATTGAGCCAACTATATTTACTGTACGTATCAGTCTTTTGGGCAACAAAATATTATCTGTCCTACCAGATTTGGCTCTGTGCCAAACTTTTTGGTGTAAGCTAAGGGTGAGACAATGAATGTGTGACCTGGAGAACCTACATGAGTTCAGTACAGTGTGAGAAGTATCTCTGGACGAGTTCCGCCTGGTCCAACCAGTTTCGTCGCTGGCTGGTCTTGTCCTGGATCTTGGTCCAGTGGACCTCTAGCTCCTCAAGCCTTTGAGCTACAGCAAATTTGGCCTGGGGCTGTCTGATTGTCAGTGTCTGTCCCTCTTCATGAACCTTGGTCACCTCTTGTAAGATCAGCTCCAGGTCTCTCTGGTGGGAGACACAAGTATGACTATACTGACCTGCTGAGACGGTTAATTATTGGACATGTTCTTGAGCAATATTTCACCTCAACAGTTTTGTGTTGCTGCAGCAGAGTCTGTACAGACAGCAGATCCTGTTCTTCTGAGTCTAGAATTACATCCTTTTCAGACATCCAGCCCTTTAGCTCGTCTACATCATGGTGGAACTGCTGGAGCTGCTTCGCTGATTGAAGTTTCTTATAATAAAGAGGAGACAGATGTTGGTCACTCACCATTTATTCCCAGTACACTTAACTGATAGGAGCAATACCTCCTCTCTGTTTCTGATGGCACTGTTGAGGTCATCCCACAACTGAGCAAGAGCCTCATCAGTTCTCCGAGCCTGACTGTCCTGCTGTAGGCCATGACCCAGCTGCTGAACCGTTGTTAGTCGGCTGCGACCCAGGTTACCCACCTCTGACACCAGAACTTCTAACTTTTTCAATAGAATCTGTGGAAGAAGAGGAAGAGATAAATGTTCTGAAGGGCCAAGTCAAAAAAAGTGTCTACCTCCACATCCTCCAGGTCCTGGCCGAAGTCCTCCGACTGCACAACATTCATTTTAGCAGTCAGCCATGATTGGAGTTCCTTGGCTTGTCTATCAAATTCAAAGAGGCGGAGCTTGTCTTCAAGGTCAGTTCGCCGGGCACCTGATAGACGGTGCAGAGTTTCCAAGAGTACGGTAACAGCTGGGAGACTCTCAGCCACGAGGTGACTGCAGAGACATGAAAGCTCAGCAACGACATCCCAAACTCTGGAAACAGAGCAATTCTTGATGGTCACCTGCTTGGATTTCTTAAGTTCTGTAGTGATGCTCCCGTCTCCACCAGCCGATTAAGAGTTCTCCTCTGGTTCACCATTTCCCCATTCAAAATGTCCAGTTTTCTCAGCAGACTCTCAACTGTCTCCTGACTCCGCCCACAGTCTTGAGACTCGAGTAGGAGGTGCTGCTCGTCTAACCAGTGGTTCAGTTCAGACACCTGAACAAGTGCACACACCCAAAAATTAAACATATAGATCAGAAGGTAATACATTTAATCATCAGCTTTGTACCCTTACCTCAGCCAGAAAGGTGTGGATCCCAAGTGCCCCCTGCAAGTCCTTCCCTTTTTGCTGTGCCTCCGTCTGCAGCTCATTGTGAAGGCGCTTCAGCTCTTCTAGACGCTCCTGGATGTCATGTGATGCAAAGTGGCGACCTCTCACCTGGTTTTGGAGGACTTGAATTGAGCATGATATAGAAAAAAGGAAACAAGTATATCAACTGCTCACCAAACTCCTTCCTGTCTCCTTGACCGCCTGAACCAACTGGCTGCGAACTGAAATCTCCTGCGTCAGCATCTACAATGCGCAGCGTCAGAGTTGACTGGTAAATATGGCTGATGTGTAGATAACTTCCCAGATCCCAACAGTTACAAATTCATACCATGTTTTGTTAATGTTTTACCTGGTGTTTGTGCAGCAGCTGCTGAGTGCCATTCAAGGTACTGCCGAGGTCTTTAGCAGTGACAATAGGCAGTCGTTCTCTGACCCACACCAGCTCATCCTCAAGGTCTCTGGAGAACTGAAAGAGTAGCTGCCAGGATTCCAGACTTTCACCTCTTCGCTGCAGCAGCACAGACAGACTGTTGTACCTGTAGCAGGTGTCAATAAGATTCAACTTTAGTTGCATCACATTGTGAGTGTATAATTACAGTGACAAACTATAGCTAGCATTTGTCAGCCGTATCATCTTGGCAGCCAATTGGTAGCTTTCTCAAGTACGAGGTCAAGCTAAGCTGTCAAGCTCAATTTTTTAATTTTAATGTGTAATAAAGTAGACCAGTGGAGTCCTCAAACCTGTGGATGTTGTTGGCCACTCTGGTCTGGACTTCCTCAGCCCGAAAGTTCCCCTCTGTCTGGAATTTCTGAGCAGACTCCATTAAGTTCTGAACAGAAACCCACAACTGTATGAGTACTTCTTCAGGTGACAGACTTGTTTGGCTTTTATAGACGTAACCTGGATCCTGTCCCGTTGTCCATCGACCTCCTGCTCTAGTCCCTGCTGAGTCTTCAGAAGCCTGATGACAGACTGCAGGTCACTTCCACAGTCCTCAGTGCTCAGCTGCTTCTCTACTGACAGAATCCACTCGTCCATGTCGTCCAGTGCGCGCAAGAACTGCAGTGCCTGAAGGGAACATATCGCCGTCAGTTCAGACAACTTTCGGGTGGCCTAAATCAAAAGGGCCCACCGTACCTGGTGTGCCTCTTGCAGCCGAATCCTCTTTTCCTTGCAGTTCTCAACTAAAACATTCCAGCTGTCCGACAGCTCCTGAAGCCGCAGTCTTAACTTTGAGTCCATTGACCCTTGGCCCAACAGAAGATGTTCTGCCTCCTGTAGAGACATTTTACTTGTAACAACCAATTAGAGACCTGGTGTAACCTCCCATAATGCAGATATTCATGCCAGTCATTCTCAACGGTTCAACAATGTCAACACTAAGGCAGGACTAGATGATTGTGTCATGAACACACTAACACACCTTGGTCACATGGTCCACTCTATAGCGGTTTGCGAGAATTTCAGCCTCAAAACTTTGATGTTTCAGGAGTTTGGACTGCAGGTTGATTGGTTCTCTCCAATTCTCATCCAATGCGACTGCGTTACGCTCATTCAGCCAGACACACACCTGAGAGAACACATAAAGGCACTTTAATATTGCAACCATGTGAAGTGAAGTGCAGTACAGTCTAAGTCCCGTAGAGTTTAGCAGAGTCCAAGACTAGTATAGCAAAGTTCTAGTAATGTTTTAGTCTACTAGGGTCCAGGTCCAGTCTAGATCAAGTAAGGCTTAAATCCAGCAGAGTCCACTTTTGTAGAGTAGAGGATGAGCACCTGGTAGCTGCCATAAAGACATTTTTGAAGAATCAGTGATTGCGTCAGAGCTTCGTGTCGAGAGACAGTCTTCTGCAACAGCTTAGTTTGTCTAAATAAGAGGAGAAAGGTGTAAACATACAAGTCAACAAATATGTACGTAGATAAGTCAGATCAGGTCACTGTGTGTTACCTAGTGAATAGTGCATTGCTCATGGCCCGGATGTTATCTGAGTCATAGTGGTGCTGTTTGATCAAGCTCTGGGCCAGCTCTTCCACCTGTTCCACCTGCCCACCCTCTGACTCCAGAGTTTCCTGGAACTGAGCATGTTTTCTCTGCAGAATCTCCACTTCATCCACCGAGGCCTGTGGACCCATAAATTAACATGAATCCGGGACAACTGAGACCTTCTAAGGTAAGTTTGTTACCCCGAGATCCAGGTTGGTCAGAAAGGCCTCCTTGTTGTTTATCCAGCTCTCGCACTGGTCAACAGAAAGCAGGAAGAGCTGCAAAGAGCGGGCCTGCTGCAGAGTCCTGTTCTGCTCCTGCCAGGCCTGGTCCAGTCTAGCTTGAGCATCCTCTAGTTCCTTCAGTGCCTTGTTGATATCAGCCTTTGAAGTGTGATGGGACTGGATTAGCCTCAGACCAAAGTCCCTGACTGAGGCCACACGTTCTGCCCGAGCATCAATCTCGGTCTGGAAAATGAACTGTGAGTGACATGGACCTTGGGATGTCTTGGTTCTTGTCCATTCTTTTGTGTCTTACCTTCCACTCCTGATGCTCTGCCAGAAGTTTCTCTGACTCAGTTCTGGTTTTGGGCAGACCCTTGTCTGCCATCTCAGTTAACTGTTTATGGCTCCAGTCCAGCAGCTGGCGCTGGTTTGCCTTGAAAAGCTGCAGCTGGTGGGACTCCTGCAGTTTCTCCATCCTAAATGAAGAAAAGGGACATCTTAGCGTGTCTGTGTCTCTCTTCATATAACTCTAACTGTCCCTGTATGAGTCTCTATGAGTGTTTTTTCAGTACCTCAACTGCACCTCCTGATTCAGGGTCTTCAGGGTCATCTGCACCGTGTTGTGTTTCACCTTCAGTTTGTCACTCAGCACTGATCCAGAAGACATGTGGCCATGAAGAGCTGCCTCCAGGGTCTGCAGATGAGGTCATGTCTCTCATGCTGGAGTTGTGTGACTGTTTTCTTTTTAGTGTAACCACAAACTGACCTTGAACCTCTCCTGGATCAGACACACTTCTCTTTCTGCCTCTTCATGACGTCGGATTAAATTCTCTACACTCTCCACATCCATGCCGCAGTCAAGCTGTTGTAGCAAAAGCAACTGCGAACCCACACACCCACATACACATATATATATATATATATATATATATATATATATATATATATATATATATATCATCAACAATGAGTCTCAGCACTTAAAAGCATTGCATGATCCAGGATACTGACCTTCCCGTTGGCTTGGTCTCTGACCTCTTCAAGCTCTTGAATAAGCTTGTGGATAAACAGCGCCCCCTCCAGTCTCTTTTTGTAGGTGTTAAGGTCACCTTGAAACTTGCTCCACCTGAGGCAGTTAAGAAAAAGGTAATTAAAAAGGTGCCCTCTGTGGTGGTGGAGTGTGTGTTATCAGGTTCACCGATCATTTAGCTGTTTACTCCTCTGTTGCACGGTAGCCAGTTCATCAGCCCCTCCTTTCTTCTCCAGATGTGATGCCATCCGGTTGATGGCAGTAATGTGGGCATCATCCACAGTGACCTCCTTTTAAATTAACATCACATACTCTGTCAACTGGACACTGGTCCAGGAACTGCTTTGGAGCACTCCAACTGCTGGAGCAGCAACAGTAAGGCCTTAAGAAACTGTTTACTCACCCGGTCGGTAGTACCACGAAATTCTGCCAGTTTCTTCAGCAGTTGAAGACCATGCTCATAGTCCTTCCCAAGATCTCCCACATTCACCATCACCTCCTGAAGTAGGTACAACACACTTTCAATTATACTGGTCCTATGTTGTATGTTATCTTTTTGTCCCGGATGTGAATGGCAAGAACCATGAGCTTCTAGAGAAATCTTCCCACCTTGTGTCGGATCCAGGTCTCCACCTCCTCAACCTTCTGCAGGAATTCCAAGAAGTCTCTATTGCCCTTAAGGACTCTGCCTCGCGCAGCCACACTATTCTTTAGTTCCTTCCAGTGGAGCCTTAGTGTTCTGGCGCTGCAACTCACAGCTGATGAGTTGGAGTGGTGAAGAGCCTCTAGCTGCTCTGCCGCCTACAAAAAAAAAATCTGGAGTCTTTAGGCAGCTGCCCACATTCATTCTCAGATCAGGTTGCTCACCTGTAGCACAGCATGGATAATAGGCCGGTGGGCCAAAATCTCTGCTTCAAACACCTGATGCTTCTGCAGCAACTTCATCTTGATCTGCAGGCTGCTGAGATCCATTTTGCTGTCCTCAGACATCTTCTGCATCCGCTCGCTTACCCACTCCTCAGCCTTCAGAGAAACTCATATACAGTAATAATACTCCACGCAAATAGTTTGCCATCAGCTTTTACCTCAGTAACATCCCTGTTGAAGATGTATAGTATCAACGAGAGCTCCAGCTCTTCTCTGCGACTGCTGGACAGCTCTCTGACATTAGCACGTCTTTGTTTAAGGGTTTGCACCTCCTGGTGGATCTGTACGCTCTTTTCTTTGCTCACTAGATTCTTCAGCTGCTCGCCCAGGTGCCTCAGAGTCGACAACTGAGAAGAAACCACAGCTTCTTTAGTTTATTGAAAAATAGCCTTCTTATCATAACATGGGTTCCACACATTTACAGACACCACAATAATCATAATAACTTTCTTGTATTCAAGCAAGGTGACACTGTTGCGTGGCCTGGCAGTGGTTCTCACAATAAACTAGACACTACCAATGCCCTCACCTTATCATCCTGAGAGATCAGAATCTTCTCAAAAGCTTCATGTTTTTTTATCAAACTTTCTGTCTCATCCACTGTTTTTCCAAGATTGCTGTTCAGGAGGAGAATCTGTAAAACACAGAAGAACTCGCACTTGGCTCTTTATCAAGGTTCTTGTCAAGACCTACTCCATACCTCCTGTGCGGAACTAGTTTTTTCCAGACTTCGCACATCTCTGTAGAAGACCTGCTCAAGGTGGACCAAATCCAGCCAATCATGCTTCCTGTTCCACTCCTCCACCAGAGCATTGCGATGACTCTGTAGCATTTCTAGCTTCTCGGAAACCTGAGAAAGTGCGAGAGCTTTGTCTCTGAGCCTGGACGTGGACTCAGATAAAGTCTTGGCTACTTGGCCCTTGACAGAACTGACCTCTCTTTGTTGAGCAGGGTTCAGTCCCTGCAGCTCCTCAGCCAGGTCCAGAATCTGCTGGTACGTCTCTTGCCGGGCCTCCATCTCAGCCCACAGGTGCTGGTGTTGACCCAACTGGAGGTCTGACGTTACCACATCAGTGATGCTTTCCCTTACCGCCATAGAGCAGGTCAGTTGACTACACCACAGAAAGAAGTCCTGTGCCTGCAGCCACATGACCATAACATTTTCACATGTATTCCATTCACTTGATCACCTGACTGTCCTTCTTACCGCATTAAAAAATGTGTATCTTTTACAAGTGAGTTTAAGCTCATCCTCTCTCTGCTCTGCCACTAGTTTTAGCTCCTCCCAGCGGTCAACAACTTCCTGCTGTACTTGCTGGAGACGGAGCCTTAGCTCTGGGGAACATCGCTCCAGCACAGAGTCCACGTGGTCCAGCTGATCCTGCAACTGATACACCAGAAAGGGAATCAACCATGTGACATATGTTCATTAAAGGTTGCCTTTGTGGTACCTGCTGCTCTGTGGCGGCCAGCTCATACAACAGCGCCTCGTGTCTCTTTAGTTGAGCTGTTGCTCCCCGAAAATCTTTTGCCACATCATCCGGGATGCTCTTGAGTCGCTCCTTCAGGTGAAAGAAGAAAAACACAAGAACATGTATCATGACACACTAATACAAATGTTGTACACAGGACTTCCGCTCTCTGATTTAAAAGAAAAGTCCTTCTTTAAAGTTGTTGAAGTGTTGAGACCTTAATGAGTGTCAGAGCTTCACTCAGCTCACTATGAGCACGGTGACCTTCTTCTGCCTGCTGCAATTGATCCTGGCGGTCCTTGGCTTTGGCCCTCAGCTGATCCCAGCATGTACTGTTGGGAGTAACATCATCACACCACAAGTAGACATGCGCACAGACGGATAACACCTGAAAGACAAACCTGAGGTTTTGTAGTGTCTCTCTGACCGAGGAGCTCTGAGGGTGTTTGTTGTTAATCAGTCGAGTACCCAGCTCTCTGCACATACTCAGTCGCTTCTCCCCGACTTCCAGCTGCTTATAGAATCCTGAGAACTTTCCGAGTAGTATCTAGAACATACATAAGGGGATGAGTGGATTACGAAAAATTGTTGACTTGAGTGGTATATATCATGCAAGGGGTGAGATACCTGCAGGTGCTGAAAGTCTCCACCCAGATCTGATGACTCAGCAGTCCGTCTCTGCTCTTTCATCCAATCACTAAACTCTGAAGAATCTCGTTTGAACTCGTGCAGCACCAGAGCTTCTCTTAACCTCTGAACCCTGAAATCGACATAATATGACTGTAGAATCTCCTCATTGGTGTGTCTGCACGTTTCTCACCTGAGGCCACCTCGATGGTGTAACTGCTGGTTCTGGTCTTGCAGCCTGTTGAATGTTCTGTTAAGTTGTTCCAGATTCCACTTGTGAACGGCCTGCTGCACCTGGACCTCCAGCTGGCCCAGCTCCACCTGCAGAACATTCAACTGGGCCTCCATCACCTGGAGAACAAACTTGTTTAGCATCATAGTGACAGTCATTGAATGAGTTTGATTCTGGGATTTTCCTCGGGTTTAACAGCAGGTCAACTACACTTTGTTTGTGTAAGTATATGTGTGTACCTGATGTTTGGTGATCAGTTTCTGCGTAGCAGTTAAGTCCTTGCCAAAGTCGTCTGAGTCCATCAGTCCAAGTGCTTCAGTAAGTCGAGCCTCCAGTTCAGAGCAGTCCAGTAGCAGCTGTTAAGAGTATGAATCGGATCTTCACATCAAAACAAAAAAACCCACATCAACCATCACCACTCACTTGTTCTCTGGTCATTGCCTTGCTCAGGTGAGCTGTCCTCATGCTGCAAGCCTCGTGTAGCTCCTCCCACTCTGTACTTAGGTGGCTGCACCTATCAAACCAGAATCAGAGCAGAAACAGAAGAAGACATTGGGTATTGTTGTTTGTTCAAGAGAAGATGAGTTGAAAAGTACCGTGCAAGGACTTCCTCTCTGTCTGTTGGCTGTTCTTGAGCGAGCCCTTGCCCCTTTTTCATGACATAATTAAGGTGTTTTGAGTGGGCTTGAACTTCTGCCAGCAGCTCCTGCATACACAACAGCAATCAGGTATTTTTACAGGGTTTTGGATGGGATCCCTGTATATACCTTGTGTTTCTTCATCATGCTGGTGGCTCCTGCCAGTGTTTTGTCGTAGCCCGTCGACCCAGATGCAGGGAGATGTTCTAAAATCCAGCTCAGCTCTAGATCCACGTCATGAAAAAACCCGAATAACTGCACAGAAGCCTCTAGCTGTGCCCTGCGGGAGTCGAGCGGGTTCTGCAGGGATTTGAACCTGGGACAAATATTCCTTATTTTCTGAAAAACACCTGAAGCTCTTCATCAGCAGTGGACAGACTCTTACAAGTTCAGGTAGATGTCAGTCTCCCGATGGATGCGCTCTGAGTCAAAGTGGTTTGAGGCAAGATGTTTGGCTCTGCTGACGATGGAATTGATCTTGTCTGCCAGCTCCTGTGCCTCCTGCTCCAGCTGCTGATGCTCCTGCAAACATAAACATCAGCTACAAATCACTTAGTCTTACAGCATTGTCACATGTCTACATCCGACCTTCAACAGCTGCCGACTGGAGCGAAGGTCGTGACCTTTAGGAGCATTTGTCAACATCCACTGGATTGTTTCGATCTTTAGTTTGGCATCCTGATAGGAAGACAGAATTCAGCGAGAAGATCAAGCAAAAGCCATGGGCCTTGTGGGGTAGTTTGTCGTTTATGACTTGCCTGTAGCAGCTCCATTAGCTGCTCCTGCTGACCTGCCTGCCTCAGCTTGTCTCCTTGTGCTGTCATCTTCTGCTGCAGTCTTCTCCAACTAGTGCTGAGCTCCGACGACTTCCTGCTGATAGTCTGGCTGTTGAAGTGCCCATGGGCAACCATCTCCTGTCCATGCTGAATGCGCATATCAAGATCATTAGCCAGGTGTCAGCAGCAAAAGGGTTTGGTCTCCGGGTAGAACCTTACCTGGACTAGACTGTCCAACCGGACCTGGTTAGCCTGCATCTCCTTCTCTGCAGCTTCGTGTCTCTTCAGCCTCCTCAGAATGTTGGGCGCATCTCTGTGAAACTCGTCTTCAGCTACTTTCACCTTCTCACCCATCCAGATGGTCAACTCATCACAGTCCCGAAGGAACTCCTATTCCCAAGAGCTGTGTGAGTCTATGTGTGTGAGTGAAGTGTATGTAAGTTTCTCACCTGAAACTTCCTGGAGTCCAGCAGAAGACTCCTCTTCTCTCTGCACATCTCCTTCAGTCTCTTGTGTGTGTTCTGGATGTCCTGACTTCTGTTTTTGATGCTGATGACAAACAAGATGTTTTTCATCACCTCCACCCATTGATAAGTCAGTAGATGATTGTGTGCTCACAGTTCGGCATCTGGGTGTTTCTGATGAATCAGGTCAATGCCCCGATCGATGAATCTATCAACTCGTTGTTCCAAAACCTTTAGTTGAACCTCGAGTTGCTCTTGGCGACCCAAAAGAGTGTGTACACTGTCAACTGACTCCTAAAACACGAACATGCACACTTATAACATACAAGGTGACTCAGAGCTGTGTCCACAGTTCACGTGATTTCATTCTCACCCCAACATCCTGGACCTGAAGCCGGGCCTCGTGTCCTATCAGTGTTGCCTTAATTTGGTCAGCCTCGCGGTTAAACCTCTGAAATTCCACCTCCTCCTCCAGACGCTGATTCTTATGTGTCCACAGATGCTCCAGTTTGGACCAATCAGCTGTCAGCTGGTTCAATGACCTCTCAACATCTTCTCTCCCCATCGTCAGACTGCTCCCTGACTTTTTAATCTCCACTAGCCTAGGAAGAACAAGGGGATTGATGAACATGATGCCTCCCACTGTCACCTTGTCTAGTGAGCCATACCTTCTTCTCTGCTCCTCCAACTCCAGCCACAGCTCCTTGTGTTGCTCCAGAAGAGCAACAGTGGAGGCCAGGTCAGCCCCTGCCTCCTTCTGCAGGAGGCGCTCTTTAATCGAGCCCAACAAGATCTGCTGTTCCTTCACCTGAAGCTGGAAACTGTGCAGCCTGCGTGCCTCCTCCAAGTGGTGCTGTTTCTTTGCAGTCTCACTCTTAACCTGCAGATCAAGATTGGTGAAGCTGCTGATGTCAGCTGTGATGGTTAGTTTGTCACCTTTTTCAGCAGGAGCTCCAGTTTCTCCACTTCTTGCATGATGGCAAGGCTCTCTTCAGGACTACATTCTTGCTTCCTGGAAGAGAGGAAATGTTGTCACTAAAATTTCAGTTACACAAATCTGGTTTCCGGGTCCTACATTCTGGCGACACTTTTCAGGTAGGCGATCTTGGCCTCCAGCGTCTGAAGTTCCCTGAGGTTCTGGATGTGGGTCTCCTCTCGGGCCTGGAGTGACAAGGAGCTTGACTCTGCTGCAACCAAGTGAGAATGCAGCTGCATGCGCGTCTCCTCGCAGCTGAGCAGGAATGACTGCACATCTGCCGTGCTCAGCAACTCCCGACCCTTCTGCTCCTTCAGCTCTTGGATCAGTTCCCATCTAGCCACAATGTTGGCTCATCAGTAGTTATTATCATTGTAAAGTTTAGACACATGGGCCAGAGCCATAAGCATGATGTAAATAAGATATCAGTGTTCTTACCTCCTGCTGACTCTCTTCTGTCTGTTCTGGATCTCCTTGAAGTCTCTGTGTTGGTTGAGCTCCTGTCCTGTCTTTATGATGTCATCAAGACGATCATGCCCACTCACCAACTCTGTCAGAAAGTTCTAGATTTAAAAAGCAAGGTGATCGTTGAGAAACACATTCTATGTTTTTGATGCTCAATATCAAGAGACAGTCCATTGTTGTCATGATTATTATTAACACCACCAACATCAATATTTTGATCACGATCATCAACAATATCATCACCACATCTAAGTAACATTTTGTGCATCACGCTGTTGCTTAGTGATCACTGCCAAGGTCACCTCATATTTTGCTTGCAGGACCCCCAGGTTGTCATTTTCAGTATGGAAGGTTTTCAGCACGTTCTCCTTGTCCTCCATCCATGATTCGAACTCCTGGCAGCTATTGTAGAAACGATGCAGCAGCAGTGCCTCCTGGAGGGCCTTTGTTTTCGACTGTAGAATAAGACATCGACTTGAGAAAAAGAATGTGACATTGTACATAGTTTGGCTGTTCCTCTGGTGCCCTCTCACCTGGATCATATGATACAAGGACCTGTAGTCCTGGTCCAGACGGTTCTGTGCCCCTTCTATGGTTTCTCGCTTATACTCCGGGTCAGGGAGCCATGTGGTCTGTATCTCAGTGGTTCTGCGACGCGTTGAGCGCTTCCACCTTTTGCTCTGTGACTTCAAGCTCTTGCTCACTGACACCCCATTGGCAGAGGCTAAAGGAGACTGAACAGATTGAATGATCTGTTTAACACTCATAGAAAACATTCAAGGTGTTTGTGGATATGTGTTGCATCTATCTCTGGTCAGTGCACCAACATGTCTGCAAAAAAGATGTGAAGACTGTGAAGCAACAAAGGGCTTTATCTCTGATGAGACACTTTTAAGCAAACACCTGGTTGCACTGAGCATTAATGTTGTCAAGAGTTTGGATTCCCACCGCTGCTGGGAGAATCATCAGAAATGTCTTGGGTATTAACTGCTGGTTCCCCCGACTGTCGCAGGCCAGGACCTGGTCATTAGCTGGGTCGGTGCCAACAACAGTCACCATTTCGTTCCTGTCCCATAGAAACTGACCTGATGACCCAGAAATTAGACTTTTAACTCTGAGGCAGGTCCAGCTCTCTGAGGAAGAGATCCACAAAGTGATTTGGATTGTTACCTCGACTGAATCTGAATCGGACCTTGGCCTGGATTTCCTCCCTTTGGCTGCCTACAGAATGGACGCTAGTTGATGATGCCATGACTCCTTGACCATCGTCCTCATCCGAGGACTCGCTAGATGGGAACACCATGACATTGGGTGGCCCGACCTGGTTTTAAAGGGGAGACCATTTTGTTTTCTGGACATGAGGTTCACAGGTAAGAACTCACGGTCAAAGCTGTGAGTGTGGCAGCACTGGCGGCCTGCTCGGACAAACGCTTCATTTCCAAAGTATATGCTGACATTTCCTTTTCCAACCATTGGTGACGCTGCAGCAGCGCTAATGAACTGGACTCATCCTTGCCCAAATCCCCACTGGTCAGCAATGGCTTCTTGTCTGCCAGCCAGGATTCTGCCTCAGCAGCATCTGCAAAGTACTGGGCACATGAGGTTTAGTGTGAGGTTATGCGACACATGTCTGCAGGACCTACTTGTTTGATGGTTGCAGCTGCATGCAACATTTGCCGACGTGCATTCGCCTCTTCTCTCAGATGACCCCACTGCTTCTTTAGGGTTCTGACCCACTTCTGGACAAATGGTTGGCTCTCTGGACCCTGTCTGGAGAGCAGATCCTGACCACGACCAAGGACACCCTGGTACAGAGCTTCTTGGGCTTGTAGCTCCGCCTCCAGTACCTGGTGAAAAACCAGAGTCTCATTCCAGAAGTTCAACTATCTACCAGTATCCATCACGCAACCTTGTGCTTGAGATGAGCCTGCATGATCTGGTTGAGATCTCGGCCGAGTCCCACTGAGTGCAGCCGCAGCCAGCGCTCATACAGCCATGACTCCAACTCCTCGCAGTCATGGAAAAACTCAAAGAACCTTAGCTGAGACTCCAACTGTCTTCTCCTGAAGCAAGGAGAACGTGTACATTTGACCGGGGTGAGTCAACTTTACATACAAAGGCACAAACCTGCTGCTGCCAAGAGAACACAGGGATTTGTACTGTGTGTGAAGAGCTCTCACTCTGCTCTCCAACTGGTGGCTGACTTTTCTCTGTAAAGACAGATGACAACACAATTGTTAGTCAAAACATATGAAGATGGGCAGGACTGCAACCATGCTTGTGCCAGACTTTGAGTGCTTTGTTGCTGATGGTGTTGATGGTTTCACCGTGGGCAGAGATCTGAGCTTCCAGAAGGTCCTGAGCCTGCAGAAGAGATTCCACCTCTGCTAGATGCTTCCCCAGGTCAGTGCTCTCAGCCTGAGACTAAAGAACACAAACTAGGCATGGGCAAATCGGATGGCTTTCAAGACCCAGTTCATTGAATCACGACTCACCTGTAGTTCCTTTAGGTCTTGTGAGACCAACTCCACATCTCTAAGGATGCTTAGTGTCTCTACTACGTTTCCCAGAATCCCTTTCTGCTCCTGCAGCTGCTGCAGTAGATCTATCCATCGCTGGCTGATGATCTGCTGCCTGAACACAGAGAAAGTTGTATGTGTGGTCATGTGAGTTAATGTGTCAGTGTAGGTTAAGTCTGACCTCCTAACGATCTGGTCTTGACTGTGGTAGTTTCCTCTTTGGATATCCTCTGCCATGTCTCGGAGAGCAGAGAAACGCGGCTCTCTGGCCAGAGCGTCAGTGGCCAGCGCCTCTAGACGGCGAGCAGCGGCATGAGCTTCCTCCAGAGTTGACAGTCCTCGGAAGTCCTGCCTGCGGATCAGACGCAGGGTGTCGTCTAAGAAGCCCTCCCTCAGCGTCGCCTGTGAGAGAGTCAAATAATTGTGGAGATGGCAAATGGTCCAGCGAGGGAAACGTTACCTTCCTGGCAAACTTCTGGGCCAGCTGCTCCAGGTTCTCCAGATGCAGCAGTGCCTCCTGCATGGCACGCTCACGCTCATGCTCAGCTTTCTCCAGCAACAACCAGCTTTTCTCGATGTCACTTAAAGTTTTACCTTCAAAGAGGAAGTGTCCACAAAGTCTTGTAGATATTCATGTTTCAAACTTATAATATTGTAACCACATTTATAATAATTTAATAAATAAATTGCTTGAATCTTGAAAAATGTATATCCTTTTTGACTCTGCAGTGGTCTACCTTCAGGTGGGTTGTAAGCCCATTGGTTACTAGCAGCCAGCTGAGTCTTGAGGGAGAAGAGGTGAGCCTCGATTGCCCCCCGCTCCTGCAAGAGAGACGACATCATCAGGTGGTTACAGGAGCGTAACTATTGGGTCCGGTCTTACCTGGTACTTTGGTGGTTTCTCCACAGTCCTGTAAGACTTGAACGCTCCCATCAGCACCTGCATCTCCTTCACAGAGTTAGGAAACCTGCGATCATTCAGCTGAACCACCTGACGACAAAAAACACCAGTGAGTGGCATTATACCCACCTGTCTCACCGGGCATTGCGACTGGTCTGTGGTGTTCAGTAGCTGTTGTTAATGTACCTGGTCAGAAACAGAGTTGACCCGTTTACAATGCACTATGAGCCATGTTAATTTATTGAAGAATCAGTCTAATCTGTTGGAGAAGGCTTCAAATATCTGCTGAAGGATGTTTGGAAAGGCTCAGGATCAAGTGAGAGTAGGTGACATGTAACACATAGGTTTCTCCGGCTAACACTTTCAGAAAAGTTCTAACCTTGGTTCTGATCCAGTGAAGCAGGTCCGAGACCAGCCGCTCATACTGGGCCTTCATGGCGTCCAGGTCCATCAGCATCCCAACGATCTGAAAATAAATGGAGAAATTAGTCTTTTGAAGTTTATCTAAAGATACAGGATGGAAAGCCAAAGACAAAAACAATCCTTGAGAATGATGAGAATAAGCAAGAACTTCCAGGTAAAGAGAAGTAGGTGCTGGACTGTCAGAATAATATGGGTCAACAACAGGATGGAAATATGCCAAGAATTGGGGTAGAGCATCGGTACAAACCTTTTGCAAAGATTTGGCAGATGATTCTCTTCTGTGTCCTCTCTTTAACCATTGATAACTCAGACTTCCTCCAAGTGACATTCCGACACTGTAGGACTAAGATAGAACCAATCCGGGTTGCCACCTTGCTCAATGCCCTTATCACATATCCCTGCATTCACTGGTGAGCCACACACCTGGAGCTACCAGCTTGCCTAAGAGACGCTTGAATCACTCACTCTTGGACACGGAGACAGACCGGAACCTTCTTTACACTTGGCGTGACCTCACGCCAAGTCACTCTCAAGTGACTCCAGGTGATACGCTGCAAACCACGCACATGTTAAACCTGGAACTAATCCATCAGTAGCTGTCTCAGATTCACTCGTCTCACTATATAAACCATCAAATTCCTTAAAATCCTCCTGCTGAGTTCAGCTCCCGCCACTGCAGACACTGATCTAATCTGATAAGATTAGCCGCTTAACCCACCTTTCCTAATGTCACGTGACCCTGATCTTCACCTGAGCCGTCACATGGCAACACTATTCCTGTATCTTCATGTATGAACACAACTACACTTGTGTGTAATTCAGATAAGGAAGGTTAGACACAATAACAGCAGCAACCCTCAGACCAACCTTGGCCAGGCGCTTTTGCAGGGTTTGCTCCTGCCTCATCCTGGAGAAGTAGTGGTAGTAGAGTGACACATAGGTCATGATGGACTTCTCCTCGGGCTGAGCGACCAACATGTCGTCCACCTCCAGCAGCTGCATGATTCCGAACTCTCGCTCTGCCAGAGAGAAGGCGTGGTCCAGGTTACGCCGTGGCTCGTCGCCACGGAAACGGTGGTAGTCGAACAGATCGGGTCTGTGGAAGATGACGTGGTTGAGTCGGGTGTGTATTCTCAAAGCGAGGTCGTTACCGGTGGGCGTGGATCAGGGCGTTGAAGGCGAGTCCGTCTCTCCAGCTGCGGGAAAAGTCCTGAACGTTGACGTCACGGTATCCAGCTGTTTTCCTCTGACACCAGATCAGTAGAGCCTCTTTGGCCGAGCGTCGAGCCACGCTGGTTCCGCCATCGGGCTGAGGCCAAAACAAGAAGGACGTGAAGTGACGTCTCGAGAGAGAAAAGGCGCACAGGAGGTTCTCACCTCATCCAGCTGGATGGGTCCGATCTGGAACCTGAGTATGATGATCCACAGCAGACCAAGGATCAGAGTCCGATCTCCATCGACGATGTTCTCTGGGCCGATCAGGTTCACCGGGATCTGAGGAGCGATGAACTTTCAGTCTCACTTCATACATTTATCCTCTTCCTTATGTGAATTTTTTCTAGGATCTATGTTTTCATGAAAAGGCAACTGATTCTCAAATGACGCACACTATTGTTTTACTGCTAATGTCGAGATATTCTTGTAACGGTTTGTAACACTTTTATTTTTCATCGTGTTGTACACACTTTCGCCACCAGATGGCAGCATTGCTCCGGTTATCGATACGTGTGATCGCCACTTGGGTGAAATGACGATTGAAAGATCAGTGTGTGAGTTCATGTTTCATGACACTTCATCATTAAAAGAGTCATTAAACATTTCAAAGTGATGATTGACAGTTCTGAGGGTGATTATTATCAGTTCAGAGTCTGATGATTGACAGTTCTAAGAGTTATGATTGTCAGGTCTAAAAGTGATGATTGACAGTTTGTTCAGAGGGGGATGATCGACAGTTCTGAAAGTGATGATTGACAGTTCAGAGGGTGATTATTGTCAGTTCAGAGTCTGATGATTGACAGTTCTAAGAGTTATGATTGTCAGGTCTAAAAGTGATGATTGACAGCTCTTTCAGAGTCTGATGATTGACAGTTCTAAGAGTTATGATTGACAGGTCTAAAAGTGATGATTGACAGTTTGTTCAGGGGGTGATAATTGACAGTTCTAGAACTGTTAATTGACAGTTCAGAGAGTGATGATTGACAGTTTGTTCAGAGGGTGATAATTGACAGTTTAGAGATTGATGATGGACAGTTCTAAAAGGGATGATTGACAGTTCACAGGGATGATGATTTACAATTCAAAGGGTGACAGTTTGATTGACAGTTTGTTTCGAGGATGATGATTGGCAGTAAAAGTGATGATTGACATTCCGGAGGGTGAGGGTATGATTGACAGTTTGTTCAGAGCGTGGTTATTGATGGTTTGAAGGGTAATGATTTACAGTTTTAAGTGTAATGATTGACAATTCGGAGGGCGAGACAATGCAGTCACAGAACCTCCTTGGTCTTGAGGAAGTTGATGGCCTTGCTGTTGTTCTCCAGGAAGTGAACCCTCATTCGGCCGCGGCTCCGAGGAGGCAGCTTTTCCCCCGAGATGAGCTCCAGCAAGCGAATCAGAACCAGACCAGACTTGAGCTCGGTGTACACGTCCTCCACCCTCAGGTCCTCCTGTCATAATACACTTGAGTGTCCAGCAGAGGCAGATGAGGATTTTCCGACTCATCGAGAACTGACCTGGTTCTTCTGAAAAATGCTGTTGACCCACTTAGTGAAGGTTTTCTTCTGGATTGTCATTCTCTGCCCCTGCAGCTCCCGCACTCGGCCCAGTCCGTCCTCGTCCACCTCCATGATGCCACCTGCAGGGCTTCACTTGCACAACAAACCACACAAAGACGTGCGACCATTATAATTATTGAATCTCTTTAAAACATTTTATGTACTCCCTATTTTAAGGTTTCATTTGAGGAAGTTGCGAGGATGAGCACAGAGGTTTCGACGACCGGTTGTAAACGCTCCACACCTTCTTGTGTCACCTCTCCTTATCTGACTTAATAAAACCTGGCTCTGATTTTGGGTCGGACTTTGAGTCCGACATGAACGTTTTCCGGCTGAAGCGACTCATTCCTGAGCTCACTGACCGAACCTGCTTGGTCTGCTGCCGCATCTGAGTGAACATCCTGCACATGGATCTCACATATGTCATGTCAAGTTTCTGAGGAAACTTTTGACATATTTGTGTTTATATATCAAGTGTTTTCCTGAGGCGGGGGATCCTCCAACACTTGAGCTGCTTCCTCTTAACGTACACTGGCTCCAGTGCAGGAAGAACACCAACAATGAAACAACTTTAAATAACATGACAACTATCAGTCAATTATCTCAGAGGAAGATTCTAGTAGTTCTCACCTTCTTCAGTTCAAGAAAAGACGCCCGACGACTTTGGGATTTTGAGGGACCCCCCGCTGCGCCGAGATCTGACGTCCAGACCTGTAGATTCATGTGATGAGGATCGTGTGAGACCTTTGAAGCCATTGGATTTACAGCATGAGCACACACACACACACACACACATAATGGTCACTGTAGTCAATGTGTAACCACAGAGACAATAATACTAAAACTAAATCAAAATTGAACAGAGAATAAAAATAGTTTTACTCTCATTTAAAGCATTATAATAGGCTAGCAAGTTAGCATTAGCCCTTATTGATGAGATTGCATCTGAAAATAAATTCATAAAGCTCACGCCAAAAAATGTAAAATCATGAACCTTTATCAAAAGGAAATTAAGAGTTACTTGAGTTGTTATTTGTTTCTAGCTAGCCGGTTGTTAGCCGCAGCTTCGGTGCTAATCGACATTAGCACTATTGTGATCCAAGAATCGTTAAAAAGAGTATTTTAATTGATTTTGACGAAAATAAATAAACACACAGCAACATTGCACATACAAGTCAACTTTTTTAGATGTTCAGTGAATAATAATAATAATAATAATAATCTCTATTTATATAGCGCCTTTCTAGACCAGGGTCACAAAGCGCTTTGACAGCCAATGCAGCTTTTCTGATAAAGAAAAGTATAAACAATAAATAATAAAGGAAAATTACGAAAATATATGTTTGGTGTGATGAGATTGACTCCCTTTGAGACCAAATACCAAATACTTAACTTGTTTTTTCAGAAGTGTGTTACAAATATTCAAAGTGTTCCAGGTGGCAAATTTCACCTCAGCTAGCATGCTATTGACTAACTTGGCCTCCGACGTATGAGTCCTTCACTTTACTGTACAGTTGAAAATGTAATAATCCATTATTTTACACTCATAATAGATGCAGATCCGAGGTACTATCATCTATTGTGTGTTTATGTTAGTCTCATCAAAGATCGGCTGAAAGTTCGATTACGTAGTTTGCTACTCTTTTTTTTTTTTTTAGATGGCACTACTATAGCAACATTTTTATGGTAAATGTAAAAGTATCAAACTCTATGTGTTAAAAGAATATTCAAATATTCTTTTCAATTACTAAAAAATGATTTAACGTTTCAACATATTGGATTCAAGAATACAATAAAAACAAATGTAACCTTTCAATATGCAATTTATTTGATTTAATCATTAAAAACGAATAATTGTTCAATGCTTAAAATACATTTTTTAGCTCAAATTACTGTTAAATTCAACCATTAAATATTTTGATGGCACTTACAGTATATACTTCCATAGATACACATAAGAGATATATTTGTACCCTTTGTGTGTTAAATCCAACAGCACAAAAAGTTGCCTTCATGAGACCTTGGCTCCTGCAAGTCACTTAAAGTATTGGCCAAAAACAGTTAGTTGTTACTATGTAGGTATGTGACAAGCACAGCAAAATATAAAATGAAAAAATAAGACTTAGAAGCATAGATTTATTTTTACAGTTTCATTTAAACCGGCTTTTCATTCACATTTTAATCCAAGCCCGTTCTGACACATCTCAGGTGTCGCAGGTCATGACATGTTGAAAGACAACCAAAAGGCCATAAGAGTGTTGAGACGTAAACTCTGCTGATCCTGGTCGGGTCCAGAGAGGAAGCTGAAGGAGGAAGCCTATAATAAAAAGCTGTGACAAGTCTGAAGGCTCGTTTTCCTTCCAGAGCTCAAATTAATGACACAAACTTCCTGACTGACCAACAGGAAGTTACACAACCGCAATGGTTCGGTTACAAAATGTCGGCTATACACACGACTGGAGGGATTTAATGGAGAGACTGGAGGTTAGCAGAGAGAAATACTTTAATGAACAGATGCAACATCAGAGATCAGTATTCTGGATCAGAACCAACAACGTAAATATCGGTGAAATAAACAGGAGGGACAAGCTTTGATTGAACCTGTAGTGATGTGCGGAATCAAACCAGCAACTATGTTGTTTTAAGAAAACGTTTCTATGAAGGCAACTTTCTAGAAACAAATCTCAAAGATTAAGAAAAAGTTGCAGCTGAGATCTAGGAGGAAGTTCATAACTCGTGATTGTACTCTAGTATCACATGACCATTAAAGAATAATGGCTAAAACAGGTCTAATTAAAAACAAATGCATCGTTTTACCAGCAGGCGGCAGCAGATCGCATTGGTTCATAGACAGAAAATGAGTTGTGGCTGGTGAGGATGATCAAGGTAGAAAAAGAAGACGTTCAAATGTTTACTGGATTTTTAATCTGATGGAACTGGGAGGCAAAGAAGAGGAGTCGGAGGTCTTCTAAAGGACAAACAGTGTGAGCTAGCGTCAGCTAGAATGGGGAGGTCACAGAGGTCAAAGTGCTGATGACGATAGTAATGCTGCTTAAACGGTCAATGACCTCTTACGAGTCAAGATATTTATCCCCGTCATGATTCGAAGGTTCAGTTACAATACATTTTTTTTTTTACTTTTATCCGAAGACTTCTCTTTGGCTTTGAACAGGAACCTTATGTAGCAGTGACCAAGACGCGCCAAAGGGGTCGCTAGAGAGGCACTTTGGGTTTTAAATCATGTGACATTTGGTATAAATACGACATCATCTTAGCAATAAAACAACAACAGCAAATGTAACAGACATATACCAAATAAAAATAAAAAATCAGACTTGGATCAGCGGTCTGAAGACCCACAGTCAGTGTCTTTGGCGATAGCTATGGGGCACTCTAGTCCTCGTCGTGGTTGTAGAGGGCGTCGGCAGTCGGATGTTTGCGGTGCGCAGGCGGGATGAGGTGCAGCGGCAGCTCGGTGGGGAGTTCATAACCCTCCAGCTTGATCTTTATGAGGTGCTGCGCGAGAGCAAACTCCTCATCGTCCAGCATCCCGTCGTTGTCGCGGTCCGACAGTTTCCAGATTTTCCCAAGGACGGTGTTGGGCAGCCGCGAGGTCATCATCTCCTTCTTGGCGTTGACGCCGGTGATCTTGCCGTTGACGGGCATCAGCGTGTAGAAGAGCTCGTCGTATCTGTGTTTGTCTCGGCCCACGATCCACTCGTCTATGTCCGACCCGGCGCTGATTCCCTCGCCGTAGCCTCGCCCGAAGGGGCCTTCCTGTGAACCCTCGAAGGCCCCCCCGGACACCATGGCGGGCGGCTGCTTGGTCTCCTCCTCGCGGATCATCGCCATCAACACGGCGATCTTACTGGCGAGCATCTTGTCCACCGACTCGATCAGCTTCATCTTCAAGGACGGGAACTTGTTGAAGTCGTAATGTTGCAGCATCTCCTGCAACGCACAAGAACCACCATCGTGACCACGAGAGGTTTTTCTCAAGAGGTTTCACCAACAAACTGCAGCTGGTCGTTTCATCCACCCCTGACCTTAAGGCCCCAACACACACACACACACACACACACACACACACACACAGCTGCATTTTCACTTCCTTGTGTCGCAGCAGAAGTGATGACGATGAAAGTTTCTCCAGCTTCCTACTGAACACCAGTTCCTAGTTTCTATGTTGCAGAAATGTACCAGCTTGTTCTTTCAAAACCGGTCCTGAGTCTTGTGCAGGTGTCGTACCTGCATCTTGTTGACGTTGGGGAAGTCTCCGGGGCTGATGTGGTGCTCCCTCTGCAGTATGGCGTAGATCTCCGGCAGCCGCAGGATGAGCTCCTCCTTCTTCTTCTCCCGTCCAAACAGAGACGGCATTTCCTTCTTCAGATAGCTGATGATATAAGCGTGGACCTGAAGGGGGCCGCAATTGTATCGTCAGCGAAGACGCCTCATGGTCGCCACATTTAGCGACCCAGCTCGACTCGAGTAGAAATCAGGAGCATTTACTGAAAGTCTGTAAGCAAGTCCTGAGTTTGAGACCCGTTAAGTGGACCAAAAACCACTTGTGGCTAATGACCTGTGACCCCTTTATGTGTGTCTCACCTTGGCCAGTCTGGCTCTTTTAATGAGGTCGTTGAGTTTCCGGAGCGCTGCGTTCCTGGGAAGACTCTGGATGTCCCGGAAGAGATCCTGGGACTCGGCCTCAAACAACCGCCTGTAAGGGGAATATCGTGTGAGGGGTGGGTGGAGGGATGACTGACATATCAACTCACCTGTTCTCCGTGTTCTGCAGAGGTTTGGCCCAGAAGGAGCCCAGATACACCCGCACCACCTCAGGGGTGTTGATCACCTTTCCAAGTGACCACATGAGGGCGCCGTAGACCCTCATCAGCTGCTGCGTGTCCACCTGCGGGTCGAAGCGACAAGGTGAGCAACTAGTAGACTACTAGGGCGTGGAAAAATCTGGTCCCGACCTGATCCGCTTTGTTGAGAACCACCCGGATCTTGTCGTCTTGTCCTTTCAGGGCCCGGATGGCTTCAGAGAACTCGTCCGAAATGTCCAGTTTGTGGGCGTCGAACAGCAGGATGATCCGATCCACTCGCTCGCCGAACCAACGCAGGACCTCAGCGAAGTCATAACCTGATGATGTGTGCAACAGAACCGGGTGTCACCGAGACAAATCCAGGACCATGTTAGGGATTTACTTAAAGGTCAGGCCTTAATCACCAATAACCATGACGGAAATAAGTGCGTGATGGGAAACTAGTGGAACTGGTTGAGAGTGGTGCTGGTCGTGCTAAAGGTCCAGTTTACTGTAAACACACTCGTGTGTCTATGTTGTGGGTCCTCCAGCATTTGTGTCGACTCATCACAATCACAATGTCGACCGATTGAGGTGACGCAGCAGTTCCAGTTCCAACACTCTGGTACCGGCACCTCGCGTCTGCCCCGATCAGGGATGAGACTCACAAAACATTGAGGTGAGAGTGACGGGCAGGTGGAGACGGGTCAGAACTAGACGTCATTTTCTGTCTCTGTGTTTAAGCAGCAGATCTGGCTCAGCGATAGAAGTTAACAGCCAAAATTGAAGTTTGAAACCTCCTCATGAATAATTACCTATGAGTCTTGGAGTCACTTTACATGTATGTGTGTGTGTGTGTGTGTGTGTGTGTGTGTGTGTGTGTGTGTGTGTGTGTGTGTGTGCGATCAGAGCAGCAGCTTGAGGTTTCACCCTCACCAAGGTGTGTTTCGTATCGACCAAAAAAAACGACTTACAGGCGACATTATTTCCTGTCATCTCCAGTCACTTCCTCTTTCCATAAAAGCTACTGATGACACACTTTCACCGAAGGAAAAAAACGGACAATTCCAGGCATTTGGGCCTTTTGTTTATACAAAAACAATACTTTTTAAAATCAAAGAAACTGTAGCTGAGCATTTCCAAGGAGCAGATCTGACCGACACACAACAGATTAAAAGCAACTCAAAAAGTTAACAAGACAAACTATATTAATTAATTATTATTATTAATTAGTTCCTGAAAAATACAAAATTCACTAATTTTCTACTGACCTAACTATCACTTTAATTTAATATTTAATTCATTGTTGTTCATTTTTTTATTTTGTATTTTATTCATCTCATTTTACTTCATTTATATGAACTCGATACTTTTTTATTCTATACTATTATAACCACAAATAATTCCAGTGTTGAGTTAATAAGTGTTTCGATTCCGATGATTAAGTTTTCAGCCCATAATATTCAGAAGAATCCCAAGTAACGAAAAACCAAACTACCCAGCTTTCAGTTCCATTTGTTGCTAACTTGCAGAAAATCTGTTCCTAACCTATTTTTAAACAATGTTGTGCACATTCTCTCCTCTCTCTCTTCTCCTCAAGTGAACCTAACCGGCTTCTTAAAAAAAAAAGTAACCCCGACCTTGCAGACTCACCTCTGCTGATGCGCTGCTTCTCTCCGGACAGGATTCCAGGCGTGTCGATGATGCTGATGCTCTGGAGGACCTGGTTGGGCATCTGAGAGCAGATGAACCTGCAGACGACAAGGAAAGTCATCTCAAAGGTTTGTATCGCCATCCTCGTCATCGCCTGACCTCGGGGTCACCTTGCCCTCTCCGGGTTATAAATCCAGTCATGGCGGTCAAACGCGGGAAAAAACAACTCTCCTGGCTGACACGTGGTGACGCACAAACACTTCCCTCTGGAAACAATAACTTATTGTAGACGGTTCCTCCCTGGCACCAGGACACACACACACTCCACTGTCCTTCCTTTTCCTCGATCTCCGAACATTCGGACGAAGGATAAATTTAGCCGAGTTCTGGAATGTCACTCAAACTCACTTTCAAGTATGACCTCTCCCTGCGGAGGTCATGTGTGTATGTGTGTGTGTGTGTTTGTGTGTTCTGACCTGTTGAGGAAAGAGTTTCCGAAAGCGTTGAGCTTCCTGAAGGGCTTCTTGGGGTCGACGACCAGAGCGTTGCCAGGGACGACGCCCTCGTTCTCGCCGTACATCACCGCGATGAAGCCGTCCGTCGTCGGCTCCGGTCCGATCCGCATCCCCGGGAAGTCCTGCTCCAGCAGATACCTGCAACCACGAGTGGAGGGGTCAGTCAACAATGCAAGCAACCAGAATATTAGTCTCAAGTTGCCCTGCAGGGGGCGCATCTGTCACTGTAGACCTGGGTAAAGTGTGGCCCTTTATTTATGTGGCTCTCATGAAGTCAAAGATCATTTATAAAAATAATTATATTTTGCTTTGATTATACATTACTATTTAAACTCTGAATATAATTATAGGGTTTTGGTTTTAAGACCTTTTTTTCCTCTGTTTTTGTCATTTGAATATTTTTTTCATTGCTCTCCAAAATATTGTTTATAAGTGTACATTAAACAATATTTGGTGAAAAAAATGTTTTATGTCAGATTTTCAATAAAAAAACGTATATAAAATACAAAAAAATATATATTTTTGCCTGTTTAACTTGATTTTATTAATTTTCCCATTATATTCAGGCTTTACAGTCTTTTATCTGTTATGCTTGATGGACCCTTACACTATTAAAACTAGATAAACATGCTGAATGAGATTGAGAGAAAAAGGCTCTACTCTGAGTCACAGCTGGACGACAGAGCTGCTCACCGATAAAGAACGAACAATTCTGAACACTGGCTAGTGCCCTCACTCGTGAACAAGACTTAAGGATTCAAACGAGCCAACAAAGCCATCCAGAGTCATAAAGAGAGATTAATGTTCCAACGTTTTATCAGATCCAGATGTGCAGCAGCTCGGAGCTCCAGGAGTATCAGAGAAGAGAGAATTTTGCATGACAGCTGTGTCCAGACCCACTGTTGTCTTGCCTTCATCGGCACCATCATCATCATCATCACATTCCACTGACACTTGATGCTTCTCCTGGAGTTTGTTCTGGTCGTTGACGTTTATTTTTCATAAGACATTCGGGGCCAAAACATTTCAAAGGTCAATCCCTAGCTTTCCTTTGTGTGTGTGTGTGTGTGTGTGTGTGTGTGTGCGTGTGCGTGTATGTGTTTGGCCCACCAGCCGGGGGTTGACACAGTCACTTCTAAAGAGAAAAAAATGTCGATTCTGCAATATCCTGGCACCAGACTCCCATGATTCATGGCATTCTTTTTCTGTTCCCGTGATTCTTTCTGCAGGGCAGGGCGGGCCCCAACACACACACACACACACACACACACACACACACACACACACTCTGTGCGGCTCAGATTACACTGTAGTTTGTGTTGGAGGCGAATCAGGCGGTGAGGTCAAAACACACACTCTCTCTCTCTGCAGACGAATGATAAGAGCCTCAGACGTCAGCTACACCAACATGACTGACATCCAACTGAAAAAATTGTAGGTTTATCGCGTGTGCGCATGCGCGCATGCGTTTTGACCTCATAGTGTTATTCCTCCAGAAAAAAAAAAAAAAAAGAGAAACATCTCAAGCAAGATGAAGATGATGATGATGATGATGCAGACCTAACGTCTCTGACATCCGTGACCGCCCATTAAAAAAAAAAATAGAGAGTTTGCTCCCTCCTCATCCTCGCTGCAACATCTGGACACAAACAAACAGCGGAAGTCCCGGTGCTGACCTTCTGGATCGGTCCCGCTGGGGGTGTGGGGGGGGTCCGGATCACGGACGGGCTTCGGTACGGATTGCGAAAGTTCAACAATAAAAACGCAGAACGAGTTCTGCCATGATTCTGACTCGGGAACACCTGACGGTTTCGACATAATGCCATGCATTTTAACGTGCACGCGCACGTGTACGCGTCGAAGCGTTTGTTTTTACCTAAGGTACATAAATACAGCGTGTGTGTAGAAAAAAACTTGAGCAATAATTCTAGAGGATTTTTGTAACTTTGCTCGCAGTTGAGGGTGAGCTCCCGTTTACGTCACTTTTAAATTTGCCGATGACGTCAAAGAGCTCTATTTATGACGAACGGATGACGAAGGAAACGTTATTGATGACATCATAAAAATCACTTGAAGACGTCGTATAAGCCGCGGGGGGGGGGGGGGGGGGGGGGGGGCCTGAGCGCCCGCGGGGGTTGCGTACCTGATGAAGGTGGTCTTCCCGGTGGAGTACTGGCCCACCAGCAGGACCATGGGCTTGCTCTGGAAATCTGCGGGCTCCAGCGCCGGGGAGTGGAAGTCGTGGAAGAGGTAGGTCTCCTCCAGCGGCAGCAGCTTCTTGAGGTACAGGGTCTGGAGCCCCTCGGTCACGGTGGCGTACATCTCGCCTTCCTTGTTGCGGCCCTCCTGCTCCTGCTTCACCCAGCTGAACATGATGGTTCCACTTCCCTATTTCAGCTCCTCCTGCTGCTCCTCTAGAGACCGACTCTTGTGCGTGTGTGTGTCACGGTTTCCACCTGGCACCGCGTCGTCACACTGGCTCCTCTGTCCGGGTCACATACCCGGGTCTACCTGCGGGCACCGCCCTCTGGCGACGTCACAGACTTTTTTTTTTTTTTTTTTTTTAGACAGACTTGGAGATTTGATAGGTTCAGCAGAGCATCTGACGTACCCAACGTGTTCAGCCCTGAAGCTCTTACATCACTTTCACCGACCAAAGCAGGAGAGTCAGTTTTGTCAAACTACATATGTGGCCAAACTTGTAACGGTTGAAATAGCGGGCAAAATCTCAGGCATCAAGGATGGAGTTTTTGCCAAACCTTTTTTATTTCAACTCCTGTTGTGTTGTCAGTTTTATCTTGCCCTTTAAACTATATACTTGATGGAGTATTGTTTTGATTGTTTAAGCGCTTTGTGACCCTGGTTCTGGAAAAACGCTATACAAATAAAAATGACTTACTTACTGGGATATTTAATGTATGTAATGGCCAATTTAGATTGTATTAATAAAAACAATTTAAAATATGAGAAGGACTAGTTTCTTTTTATTATTTTATTCTGTAATGGTACCACACACAATCCTATTTTGTTTTTACAATACTGGCAATAAAAGTTTCCGATTCTACTGTTGTTTGAATTGTTGTATATTTATTATTACTGTTATTACGTGTTTAAGTGAGGGGATTTTGCAAAAGTGAAAAGCAGGTTTGCCCCACGAGCCTTGGGTGTGACAAGCTTAACGAAAAACTGTTTCGTAAACGTTCTTAAACAAACAGGTGAAGTTTAAATCGCACTGATTCGGATTTTGTTTCAAGACATTTAACGTTGTCAGCAGCGGCGCCTGCTGGTCAGAGTTGCTCCCTACACACTTTTAGATGACGTTTTAATTTTCGTCAAATAGTTCGGGGGCAAGTGGACGTGAGAAAATAAAGTGACCATTCGTCGGTAGGATCGGGATTCAAACCAGCGACCTTCGGTGCCTTCAACCAAAAAAAATAACTTGACGGATAGACGCGCCTAAAACACAACACACTGACGTCGATCCGCCATCTGTCCAGCAGGTGTCGCTGCAACTCATGCACCGCTGCTGAAGAAGAAGAGAAGGGGCAGAAACCGGAAGTGACGCTTTCTGTTTAGAAAGAGGGAAATTTAAACGTCGCTAACGTCTGCAGACTAACAAGTCCTCAGCTTGTTTTTCATCTAAAGAATTCAATGCGTGGACACGAAAGTAAGCGACCACACAATCATCCTTCCGATGTGTAATCTGCATCTTGTATCATTCGAATGCACGTCTTTTGTTAAGAGTCTGAATAGATTTAAACGTCCCTTGAAATCCAGTGTGACGTCACTGCTGTTTAGTTTTCGGCACAGCTCTTTTACCTTTGTAGTTGAAGTTATGTTTTGATTTATTCAGGTTGAATCGCCGTTTGTTGACCAGCCCCCATCCTTCAGACCGGTCGGAGTCGCCGGATTTTGTTGAACTATAAAAGACTGAGAATCCATGGTAATAACATCACAACTTGTTTTCTGAATATTAAATGGACCATACTGGTGTTAAATAAATATAAAAAAAAATATGGACGCTTCAGAACCACTACTGACCTCCGACTTCATCCTTATAGATATCAAGATCATGAAGAAGAAAATAAAACCTCATCTTATAGACGCGGAGCACTGTGAGTAGTTTTGTGTAAGAGTTTGATGCAGTCGCAGTTGTCGTGACTATGTGTACCTTTGCTCATGTGCACCTCCAGGTTGCGTCCTCTGCAGACTCCCGGACGATGACCCCAACTTGTTGGGAGAAAAATTCACCATCGCAGAGGAAAAAATATGTGTCCACTACTTTTGTTTGGTGAGTGTGAACGAAAACTAAAACATGAGTTGACAGCCAAAATGAAAAAACAAAAACAAAGCAATCTGTACATTAAGTTGACCGATTATCATTGAATGCATCATTGACATAAAGAAAGTTAACAGATGTGTAATAACACAAACTTCTATTTATTTATCATCGTATATGCTCGTTTATACTCTTATCGCAAAAAACTAACATAGTTACTGTAACGCGTTACTCCAAATTCTGATTATAAGATTGTCGCTTGGCTCAACATTAGCGTTGTCTTCCTTTAAATCCGCTCATGTGTCAATCTAATCATGTTGTCAAATATTTCCATGTGATCTCTCAGCTTACCGCCAGCGGCATCTGCCAGCGCGGTAAGGAAAGCGAGGGCGTGGTCGGCTTCATGGTGGAGGACATCAAGCAGGAAGTCCGGCGCTCGTCCAAACTGGTCCGCTCTTGACGTCCCTTAATTATCGACCCTTCCTCCCCCCCCCCGCCTTTCATTGACCGTGTGGTTGTTCTGTGTGTACCAGAAGTGTACGGTGTGCAAGCAGAAGGGGGCGTCAGTGGGCTGCAACGTGAAGACCTGCAGGAAGATGGTTCACTTCCCCTGCGGCCGCAACAGCAAGTTCATCTTCCAGTTCACTGCACTTTTCCCGTCAGTGTCACTTCCTGTTTTGCGAGACAATCGTGTACCTCGATGCTCACCTGGACAGGTGTCTCTGCAGGTCCTACTGCCTGGACCACAGTCCCACCCAGACCCTGAGTGCGAGTTTGAACCTGAGCCTTCCCCAGACCTGCTCGGTGTGTCTGGACCCTCTGGAGCCGGTCCTCTCCTTCTCTGTGCTTAAGTGCCCGAGCTGCCACGGCAGCTGGTTCCACCGAGACTGTGTCCAGGTAAGACCAGGATAAGAATCCAGTGCCGAGACGGGGATTTCTCACGTGTTTGTGTCACGCAGCATCAGGCGCTCAGTGCAGGACTCTTCTTCTTCAAGTGCACTCTGTGCAACAACAAGGAGGAGTACCAGGAGGAGATGCTGAGGATGGGAATCTACATCCCAGAACGGTGAGGACATGTCCGCTGGGCCACGCTCTGTTCTAACCAGTCGACTGACCCTGACTTCTATCCCTGCTACAGAGATGCATCATGGGAGTTGGAGGCCAATGCATACTCGGAGCTGCTGCAGGTTTATTCCAACTGTGATTCAGAGACCTGCGTGTGCAGTAATGGACGGTCCCACTCTGCCAAGAGCGGGTAAGAAGTACGCACGCACACACACACTGGTACAAGCTGAAAAGGCTAACCCCTGTAGTCTCTTCTATAGTGGTGTGTATTGGCAAGAATCTCACGCTACAACACAATTTACAATAACGATACAATATATTGTAATACTGTAGTAACAAGGATATATTTGTAGTATTGTCCAGTACTTGACTCTGCAGTTGCAGAAATTACAGACCACATTACTCTTGACAAAGTCGTAGCTGATTTAATTTGATTTGAAACCAAAATATGTCCAAAACATCATTTTTTTTAAGCTGCTGGAGTCGGCTGTATCCTCTTGTCCTTAGTTCTCGCCAGGAGCCTGCAGGATTATATTATTCCTTTAGCTGCGGAGGATGTAACAAGGCTGCTCTCTAGTGGCCTGGAGTTTAATTGCAACACAAAAAACAAAGACTGTGAATATTTGCAAGTGAAGTTTTTATACACATTTGGATTAAAATATAAATCATAAATTAACTATGATTTATTTGTTTTGATACTAAAAATAAATACAATACAGCACTGTTGAATATGGATTCTGTATTGTTAAAATAACTCTAAATAATAAATTCACTCTATTGATATTGTCATCTACTCTTCCAGATGGTTTGAGGTCATCCGCTGTCTCCTCTGTGGCTCCACTGGAACCCACAGGAAGTGTTCTGGACTGACCCTGGAAACCGAGGACTGGGCCTGCAGCGACTGCTCAAAGGCAACGGACGGACAAGGTCGGTCAACCTGAAGTTCCTCTGATTCCGAGCGCATGTCTGATCATCCTTGCCTCTTTGTCTCCAGCCTCCCTGTTGGCGTCTCCTCAAGGTCAAACCCGAATCAGTCGCCTCACCAAACGCCGACTCTCCTCCTTAGACTCTCCCATTAGCAGAAAAAGGTACTGACCATTAGAGCTTGTATTCACCTGACCAAGATATCCATAACCCTCTGTAACCTGTCCCAGGCTGGCACCTAGTCCCGGACCTAGTTCTGGTTCTCACGAAGAGGTCCTTCAGTCTCTGGCTGATCAGCTGCTGCCTGATCTGGAGGGGGGCATGTGTAGTCAGGTCCTGGTGGAGTCCAATGCTCTGCGTGCAGGTCTGGAACTGGTGAGGAGGCTTGACTTTGACCCCACACATCCCTTATCAGTCAAGTGAGTAGATCTCTGATCTAGAACTATCATGAGGAACCCCCCATGGCCTTGTCTCACCTTGTTTCTTCTCCTAATATTCTTGTCTTGCAGGTTCAGAGATGAGGCTCGGGCTTCGTTTCCCAGCAGCCCCTGGATTAAAGTGGCAGCTAGTCAACGTTTCCTAAAGCAACTGGTGGACCAGATCCAGAACTCTGTGATATTTGAGGGCCCAGAGGGGTGCAAGAACCTAAGGCTGGACTCGAGAGGTACCCATCCAGATACAGCGTACGGCTATTAAAAGAGCTATGGTCTTAAGTGTGTGTGTGTGTTTGTAGCTCTGGCTGATGACCTGTACTTTGACGTTGGTTGTCTGCTGGCTCTGGTTCTTGTCCACGGCGGTCCTCCGCTGGGCTTCTTCTCTGGCGCCCTCTACCAGTGTCTCTTCAACTTCCCTCCCAACTCCCCACTCGGCCCCAACCACATGACCCCTGGGACCGTCTTCACTAACAAAGTCGTCAGGGTATGTGTCCAGCACCACCCCTCTCCCCAATTACATCAATCACCTGACTCGCTGTGATTGCTTCTTCCAGATGATGAAGGCAGAGTCCATGAACCAGCTCAACAGAGTTCTGGAGGAGAGCGCCGAGTATATAGAGCTGGCTGGCTGCAGACGAAAAATCGGCAGGCTGGAGGACCGGGACAACCTGGTGGAGGACCTGGTCAGCTTCACCCTGATCACACGCATGCAGCTCCCGCTCCAGAGGTCAGGGGGAAGCGTGATGACATCATCGACATTGGGGTGGATTGTTTGTCATGTGAATTCTTCTTGTTTGTTCTGCAGACTCCGAGAAGGTCTGGAGACTCTGGGCGTCTTTCAGAAGGTGCACATATTGCTTTCTGGTCTCCTGCGTGTCCTCCACGCTGTTCTTCTCTAGTCTTCTGTGTCCTTCCCTTTTGCCTCCTTTTCTGATGTCCTTCCGTCTCCAGGTCCAGCTGTTCCCGTCCTGGTTCTACGAGGTCTTCTGCAACGCCGGGCCGCCTCTCTCGGCTCAGACACTCTACGAACTCTTCCACATCTCGTTCTCAACCCAGATGGAACTTCGGAGTCTGGAGAAAACGACGCATGATTTCTGGAGATGTTTCCTACTGGACTGTGAAGGTATAGCTGAAGCGCATTCATAACGCTGACGACTTCATTCCAGACTCAATCTTTACCCTGACATGTCTCCTCTTGCCCCCCCTCCTCAGTTGGCCACAGCTCCGTCTCTCTGCAGGACCTTCTTCGATTCTCCACCGGCACAGAGGTGCTTCCTGCCATCGGCCTCCTGCCCACTCCTCGCATTTCCTTCCTGCACCCAGTCTCCTGCAGCTCCTCGTCCTCCTCCTCTGGGGAGGATGGGCTTTTCCCTCAGTGCCTCCCTGGATCCAACCACCTCCTGTTGCCCCTCGCCTCATCCTACCAGTCCTTCAAGAGTGCCCTGGAGCAGGCGATCAGCCACCGTGTCCACTTCCTCCCCACTGACACATAGACTCTGTGTTGTTGTTACACCTTTCCTGACATTTGACTTTTCACATGTTCTTTTCTTAAAATCCATTTTACTTTTTTTTTACTTTTTTATAATTATGAGACCATATGGGGGTGCTGTTGAGCTCTCCCTGAAGTTGCCTCTCCTTTCTCTGTTTTTGATCGTTTGATGGAAAGTTTTTTTAAACAAGTCAATTGATATGCAGAAGATAAGAACTCAATGCTCAGCCATACCTGACAGAGACATGAACGCCTGTGTGAAGCCCGACATCTCACTTCTTCTCAACAGGGTCAACAGGTGTTACTCCATTAAAGACATTTTTGCACACTTCAATAGTGTAGGAAGAGGTTCTGCGTCCTTTAGAACCGCAAAACATAAGCCCTTGTTTAGAGCAGTCGCATCACCTGTGTTTGTTCTCCATTATTTATATTCTTCTGGCTCCTGCATGTCTGTCCATTTTCGCTTTGGTTCTTTTCGTTTGTAAATGTTTACTATGTTAACTCAGTAAAAAGGGAGGAAAAAGTATTTTGGAGGTCATGTTTTAGTTTACAAGAAGGAATGAAGATTCCTCTGCAGGAACTGTACTTTATTGAATCACAAATTATTATTATTTTTATTCCTTTATTTAGGTTCAGTTCCTTGTTTACTCTCTATACATACATATGTCTGTCTCACATTGCTGACATAATTGTAGACTGTCTCGATTTTTATTTCCTCACATTTGACATCGTTTTGGAATTAACGCTGACGTCATCAGACACCGCCCCTCATCAGCGGTAGGTGACGTCGCGTTCTTGCCACGTCACCCAGCGCTACGTCACAACAACATCCAAGATGGCGGCGAGTGTCCGGGAGAAGCAGACTGGTCAGTAAACTTGTTCGCCGGTGTTTATCTGCAGCTCGGCACCGGACACCGGGGGTTCTCCCCGGCCAAGGGCGAGTCGAGGTCTCCGGCCGCGGGTTTTGAAGGCTGTTGACGTGTGTCGAGGCTAAACGGAAGCTTCACATCGACGAGACTGATGGAGCATTTTTTCTGTCTTAAAGTATCGATGTAGCTGTTCAGTCTTATCTGCTTTCACGTCACGAGTGGTCAGAATTAAACGTTAAAATGAACGTTAGCTCAAGCTAATGGAGCTTGTTTTTAATGTCTACGTGTCTTTATAGTTTGTCAGATTTTCAACTAAAGAAACATTTCACTGGCGAAAATCGTCCGAAATCATGAATCACGAAACATATTGTGGTTAAATCAAGTGTTTTCTTTGACGTGAAACGTCAATTTAATCGGTATTAGTTTGAAAAAACGAAACTGAAAACGCTAAGATCACGTTCATCATCTTCAGCTCAGTCATCCAGCAGAAGCTGGGGGTAGAGCAGGTGCTTTTCTCTCTCATTCAAAGTCCCTTGATATACACAAAGGTATTATCATTTTCATATCTGACCGGTTGTTGACACGTAAGTAAGTAAGTCATTTTTATTTGTATAGCGCTTTTCCAGACCAGGGTCACAAAGCGCTTAAACAATCAAAACGATATTCAATAAAGTATATACTTTAAAGGGCAAGATAAAACTGATAACACAACAGGAGTTCCAGAAAAATCAAGGAAAAGCCTGAACAAATAAAAACGTCTTAAGATGTTTCTTGAAGGAGTCAGTAGATCATCAAACACAAAGAAAGAGGAAGATCGTTCCAAAGCTTAGGAGCAACAGTCTGGAAGGATTTCTCTCCTCTGTTCCTGAACCGTGTTCAGGAACCATCAGTAGATTCTGATCCACAGACCTCAGAGCCCAAGCTGGGGTTTAAGTCTGGATCAGATCACTGATGTAAGGAGGAGCCTGACCATGAATAGATCTGAAAGTAAGAACCAGAATTTTAAAGTTGATCCTGAAAGAAACTGGAAGCCAGTGAAGAGCAGGTGCTTATCTCTCTCATTCGAGGTAACCAAGTCCCTTGATATACACAAAGGTATTATCATCATTTTCATATCTGACCGGTTGTTGTCATGAAACTGTTCTGGGATGCAATTTGTTCTGCACTAAAAGCTTTCCAGAACTCACCATGCTGCGTTCAATTCTCTCTCTCTTTTTGTGAAGAACTTTCATCTTCAGTATTTATATTTGTTCCTCCGCAATATTTGCTCCTTAATGAAATACAAGTTAATATATTGCCCCTTACAAAAATGGAAATTCTTAAACATTTATATTCAGTTTTTATCGTACGTTTGTTTTTAAACTATCGCCTCAAGGAACTGATTTCCCCTTCCACCTCCCCTGGTAGCCGAATATATGATATATAGATTATATTTTTATATTTTTCATAAATATCCGGTGTAGTATTTTACTTCATGTCATATTATAAGTTAAAAATATTACATTGTTTTGTGACAATGGTTGATCTTAACATTACATCGGGTCAACCTAAGCCGCCTAATTTTAGATTCAAATTTGGCTTCTCTAACCATAACAGATTGCAACTTTTTTTTACGTTATTATATCTGTAGCTCTAACGTCTAATTTACGCTTTATTTTGTACCATTTATTAATAGCTTAACTCTGAATATAACTTTTTATTTATAGCTTTGTAACATATTTCCATTTTTATTTTTTCACGTTTTTTTAATTTTTTTAAACAAATATGATTTAAACCCGTTAAGCTCACAGCAGTGTTTGTGTGTGTGAGTAGTGGCTCTGAAGAAGATGCTCAACTTCAACTCTCCTCCTCTGAAGAACTCGACAGCCGAGCCAGTATGGAAGGTAAAATACGAGTTTTTTTTTGGAATCAGCAGTTCTTGCTTCTTGCCACCAGATGGAACCCTCCGACCTTGAGTGAGCTGTGTGTATTTTTTTCGCGTACAGGTGTTGATCTACGATCGTTTTGGCCAGGACGTCATCTCTCCCCTGCTGTCCGTCAAAGAGCTCAGAGACATGGGCATCACGTTGCACCTGTAAGACCCAAATTCACACACTTAAGTACCTTTGAGGATGACATTGTGGGTCTCCCCAGGCTTCTCCACTCTGACCGAGATCCAATCCCTGATGTTCCCGCCATATATTTCGTGATGCCCACAGAGGAAAACATCGACAGGATATGTCAGGTATTGTGTGTGTACACAATAAATTAACAAACACAGTGTGACCTGAGCGTCTTGTGTGTCTAGGATCTGAGAAACCAACTTCACGAGTCGTACTACCTGAACTTCATCTCGGCCATTAGTCGCAGTAAGCTTGAGGACATCGCCAGCGCAGCTTTAGCCGCCAACGCTGTCATTCAAGTCACCAAGGTCAGTCACATGACCTCGCTGTACGCAGCATCATCATCATAGGTCCGACAAAAGACGTTCTGCTCTCAGGTGTATGATCAGTACCTGAACTTCATCACGCTAGAAGACGACATGTTCATCCTCTGCCATCAGAACAAGGAGCTCATCTCTTATCACGGTAACCCTGAAGAAACGCCACCGAACTTGTTAATAATAATCCTGAGCGCTCTTGTTTTGTCTGACCTGCAGCCATTAACCGCGGCGACCTGCAGGACACCGACATGGACATGATGATGGACACAATTGTTGACAGTCTCTTCTGCTTCTTCGTCACTCTTGGTCAGTGTGTTGTTGTTGTTGTCTTTCCGTCAGAACGTGTGTGTCCTCGGTTAGGGTGTGTATTGGAAGAAGTCTGGCGACGCGACAGGCATACAGGGACAACGATATGATATATTGTGATACTGTGGTAACAAGAATATATTTGTAGTATTGTACGAGAACATGACTCTGTAGTTGCAAAATCTACAGACCACATGACTCTTAAAAAAGTCGTAACTGCTTTAATTTGTCTTGAAACCAAAATATTTCTAAACATCATCTTAAAAATCTGCAGGAGGCGATTGTGTCCTCTCATCCTCAGTCATTGCAGGATTTCATTGTTGCTTTAGCTGCAGAAAACCTAAAGGCTGAACGTAATACTGTAATCTTGACCATCTAGTGGCCAGAAGTTTAATTGCAACCCAAAAATGAACAAAAGTTAATAATTGCATGTTAATTTTAAATGAAAAAAACGAATTATTTTATACACACTTTATTGAATTAATAAATACAATTAAAAATAATGAAAAAAATGTATATAAATATCGCAATCTTTTCCTCCACAATGTATCGCTTCAACGGCACTGTATTGATATTTAAAAAATAGAGAGAGATTTAATTGTATTTATTTTGTTATTACACCAATAGTCCTCAGTGTCTTGATGCTTCCGTCTCTGTGATGTCTTCAGGCGCCGTTCCCATCATCCGCTGTCCCCGCGGCAACGCAGCGGAGATGGTCGCGGTGGTGAGTTCACTGTCAACTGTCGTGTTTCTGAGGGTTGCCCCTAAGATGTTCCCCTGCTTGTGCATCAGAAACTAGACAAGAAGTTGCGCGAGAACCTGCGAGATGCCAGAAACAGCCTCTTCACCGGAGACAACATGGCCGCCGGGCCGTTCAGGTAAACTAAGAAACCCGAAACCTTTCCCATAATGCTTTGCTCACTCCTCCCTTTTAGTTTCCAGAGGCCTCTGTTTGTGCTGGCGGACCGGAACGTGGACATGGCGACCCCCCTCCACCACACTTGGACCTACCAGGCCCTGATTCACGATGTCCTGGTAAGCTGTCAACCATGATGACATCACAAAACCTTGCGCAGTCAATCTTTAAGTTCTTCTCCAGCCTGTTCTGGGCTGAAAGGGTTAGTTTCTGGGCTTGAGTCGTTAAAGTTCTGATGTGGTCCAGGACGGTCTAGTTGAAGACTGTGAAGGGTCTGTCAGGATGGTCCGAGTCTGTGATACAAAAACAGACACAGCTGTGAAAACACTACTGTCTTTGGATTCTAATTTATGTGTTGGGCCGACTGGTACCGGTCCAGAGTATGCTAGTTTGTTTTGTGGTCGGTTCCAGGTGGCGGTGCCGGTTTCATAGCGAAGCATTAGTGCGGGTCGTAGTCCCAGCAGGAGTTCTGCTCCTCTCATAGCAACAGAGATATTATGATCCGTGTCGTCTGGGTCCGCGATCCGTCTGCCTCTGGGCCTGACACATCGCACCGTGGTCCAATTACTGCTGAGGCCCTGAGCCTGAAGATGACGTCCTGGCGGTTTTAGTCTGGACGGGCTCCACCTTATGAGATATTATTTGGATGAAGACACGGGTCGCCTGCCAAAGAGGTCCTGGAAGTAATCGGATCACCTGGTGGACGTTTTGTTCTTTTCTCCAGGAGTTCCATCTGAACCGGGTCGTAATGGAGGAGGGATCCGGGGCCGACTCGCCTCCTGCCGGTGCAAGACCCAAGAAGAAGAATAGACGGGCCTACGACCTCACAGGAGCCGACAAGTTCTGGCAGAAGCACAAAGGAAGGTGGGTCACGTGATCTTAACGTTTTCAAAGCCATCGACCAATCACCTGCCGGTCTGCAGCCCGTTCCCAGAGGTAGCCGAGTCAGTCCAGGAGGAGCTGGACTCGTACCGGGCCCAGGAGGATGAAGTGAAGCGGCTTAAGAGCATCATGGTGAGAGAACCTCGTGTCTTTGTCACCTCTGACCCTTAATAATGTATTTTTATGTTTTCAGGGTCTAGAGGGGGAGGACGAAGGAGCCATCAGCATGTTGTCAGACAACACAGCCAAACTCACCTCCGCAGTCAGGTATGGATACCGTACCCGAAAACTGAACATCAGAACTTTCCAGAGCTTTATTTTGTATAGAAACAGGAAGTGACACGCACACAGATTTATACAGATGTGACTCTTCCTCCATCTGTTCACTTCTGCCGCCACTCGAGCAAAAGAAAACACGGTCACATGACCAGGATCCGGGCAGCGGTTCCGAATATGGCTCAGATTTATAAGGAAAACATCAGAGTTGTGTGCTGCGGTGCCAAAGAAAACAGGGGTGGCTGGTAGAAGCATCAACACAGGCCGATGGCTCCTAGCTCTGCACACCCACGGCTGCAGGTTTCTGGTTCGGACCGGTTTTTCCTGGCGCCAATAAATCAATATTTAACAGAGATAATCAAATCTGGAGTCCTCAAGAGTCTGCAGCTCCACGGACCTCCTGAGCCGTTGGTGGGCCGGAGCTTGAATGTTTTCGTCTGGGTGTTGTTGTGGTCCGGGCCCTGATGAGCAGACTGATCAAGAGAGAAAAGATGTTTTTCCATTGTGGTTTTTCCACGAAGCGTTGAGCTACTTAATGAAGTTTGTCTGGTGTTTATTCCTCTTTGCTTTAACGAGCGTTTCGCTGACATTTTCGTGATCTCCACCGGTTACAAAAAGCGCACAGGAAGTGCTCAAAAAACCTGGCTAATGGCCGCCCCGCACGTTATTTTTAACAACAATTGCCTATGCGGTCGCGTCCTCAGCCACTTGTAAAGATAAGTTTTCCATGAGAACATCACCAGAGAGCGAGTCCTCTAATCTTCAGACGCCACGTGAGACCACCGCGGCGTGAGCTCTTAATCCCACCAGCCTGTTTATGATATCAGCTCCTAACGAGGAGCAGCTTTAACGAGCTCTTGTGTTGTGCAGCTCTCTGCCCGAGCTCCTGGAGAAGAAGAGGCTCATCGACCTGCACACCAACGTGGCCACGGCCGTCCTGGACCACATCAAGGTACAGCCAGCGAAGGGAGTACCGGGAGTAGAACTCCGGGACTCACGTGCGAGTGTTTTTTCTCTCCTCAGAGCCGTAAACTGGACGTCTATTTTGAATATGAAGAGAAACTCATGAGCAAATCCACTCTTGACAAGTCTCTGCTGGACATCATAACAGACCCTGATGGTACACGCATGACACACGCGCACGCACACGTGCTTGATGATTTAATGTGTAATGTGTGTGACAGCTGGAACGCCAGAAGACAAGATGAGACTCTTCCTGATCTTCTACATCACATCAGTGCAGCCGCCGTCTGAGGTGAGGCCGCAACCACGCACACACTAAAGATAAAATGTAACATTGATGGAGTGATGGCGTGACTTACTCCTCTGGAGAACAGAGAGATGGATTCTCCTCCTGCTTCCTTTCCACATTTATTTTTGCTCTTCTCCATTTCCCTGACTCCTCCTCTTCTCTCCAAACCTCACGTGTTCCTCCAACTGTTGCTCCTCCTACTAACAGCTCCTTTGAGGTATTTTCTCTTCATCTCCCTTATCTTCTGTTTCCCCTCTTTATCTCTCCTTCTTTTACTCTCTTCCATACATCCCTTTATTCACTTCTTCTCCCACTCCTCTGGCTGCTAATGTCACTTCGGAATGTTCCAGAGGAGACCTTCCGAGTCGAGGGGCCCAAGTCAACAGCAGTGTGATGATGATAGAGGTGGTGCTGTACCCCAATGTGCGTTGTTGAAATATTTGCGGGGTTGTGACCTCTGGTGGCTGCTTTCACTCTCACAACACCACCGAGGTTCCACCTATTGACACTCTAGTAGCTGATCCTTATCCGAAAAAAACTGATTTGGACTCTCACTTTTTGACTCTGTGCTAAAGGTGTGTCGTTGCAAGAATCTTGCGATACATATAACATTTCAGGGTCAGCAATACGATATATTGCGATACTGTAGGAACAAGTATATATGTGTAGTATTGTCCAGTACTTGACTCTGGTGTTGCAGAATTTACAGACCAAATGACACTTGCCGAAGTCTTAACGGATTGAATTTGTTTTGAAACCAAAATATGCTGCTGGAATCAACTGTATCCTCTTGTCCTCAGTTGTTACCGGTATCTTCCGCGATTTCATTGTTCCCCATTCTGCAGAGGACATAATGACTGCTGCCATCTAGCAGCCAGAAGATTCATTGCAGCGATGTGCATGTTAATTGTAAATAAATAATATTTTGAATTATAAACCACAAAATAACTATGATAAAAATAAATTCAGTGCTGTTAAATATTGATACGTGAAAAGTAATATCGCTATCTATCAAAATGTTCTTGAAGCCTCTACTCTGTAGCGCCCCCTCTCACAGTCCATGCTAGCAGTTGCTCCTGCAGGACAATACTATTTTACTCTTAACTTAAAGTTTCTTGTTGTTGTTTTGTGTTGCTGCAGTCGGACCTGGAGCAGTACAGAACCGCCCTGCAGGACGCCGGCTGCGATCTTTCACCGCTCAACTACATCAAGCAGTGGAAGTAAGTGATCCAAGACTCGACTCTTCCAATCTGTCTGATGCGTTGATGATCAAGTCGGTCTCCTCTATCTTCAGGGCGTTCACCAAGATGGCCGCCACACCGGCTAACTATGGCAACAGCGGCGTCAAACCCATGGGGTGAGTTTATCGGATTTGTACGTTTGAGGCCAGTGATGACCAGGTGAAGGTGCTCCACACCTGAGCGTGAACCATCTTGTCATGTCAGCCGTCTCATAAAAGCAGCCTAGCTTGAACTCGGGTGACTCGTAACTGGACCGCGGCTCCGCTCCGTCTGTCCGTATGTGAGAGCTTTTGTTCGCTGTTGAGGAATCATCTGTCGCGTGGTCACGTGACCTACACTTTCCAACGCCGCCGCTGCTTCTGTCGTCACGGAGGAGCTTAAGCTGTCAACACCTGAGCGGCGGGATTTCCTCTGGACTCGAACCAGAGCTCAGAACACACACTGATGTCATGTAACGCTAATGTCACGCCATTCGTTATGTCTCTTCGAAAACAAGCTCCTTCTGAGCCAGACTTTCTTGTGCACAGGAGCACAGAGACGCACAAGCGAGCAAGAAAAATCATACACATAAGAAGAAAATGACACACACAAGATAAAAATAATACTCACAAGATGAAAATCAAACGCATAAGAAAATGATTGTACACGCAAAAAAATAAATCATACACACAAGGAAAAGAGTATACACAAGAAAAAATATAGACACAAGAAAATGATTAAACACGCAAGAAAATAAATCATACACATAAGAAAAATAGTACACACAAGGAAAGGAGATACACACAAGAAAATGATTGTACACGCAAGAAAATAAATCATACACACAAGAAAAATAGTACACACAAGGAAAGGAGATACACACAAGAAAATGATTGTACACGCAAGAAAATAAATCATACACACAAGAAAAATAGTACACACAAGGAAAGGAGATACACACAAGAAAATGATTGTACACGCAAGAAAATAAATCATACACACAAGGAAAAGAGTATACACAAGAAAAAATATAGACACAAGAAAATGATTGAACACGCAAGAAAATAAATCATACACATAAGAAAAATAGTACACACAAGGAAAGGAGATACACACAAGAAAATGATTGTACACGCAAGAAAATAAATCATACACACAAGAAAAATAGTACACACAAGAAAATTATTGAACACGCAAGAAAACAAATCATACACATAAGAAAAATAGTACACACAAGGAAAGGAGATACACACAAGAAAATGATTGTACACGCAAGAAAATAAATCATACACACAAGAAAAATAGTACACACAAGGAAAGGAGATACACACAAGAAAATGATTGTACACGCAAGAAAATAAATCATACACATAAGAAAAATAGTACACACAAGGAAAGGAGATACACACAAGAAAATGATTGTACACGCAAGAAAATAAATCATACACACAAGAAAAATAGTACACACAAGGAAAGGAGATACAAACAAGAAAATGATTGTACACGCAAGAAAATAAATCATACACATAAGAAAACTAGTACACACAAGGAAAGGAGATACAAACAAGAAAATGATTGTACACGCAAGAAAATAAATCATACACACAAGAAACATAGTACACACAAGGAATGGAGATACAAACAAGAAAATTATTGTACACGCAAGAAAATAAATCATACACATAAGTAAACTAGTACACACAAGGAAAGGAGATACACACAAGAAAATGATTGTACACGCAAGAAAATAAATCATACACACAAGAAAAATAGTACACACAAGGAAAGGAGATACACACAAGAAAATGATTGTACACGCAAGAAAATAAATCATACGCACAAGAAAAATAGTACACACAAGGAAAGGAGATACACACAAGAAAATGATTGTACACGCAAGAAAATAAATCATACACACAAGAAAAATAGTACACACAAGGAAAGGAGATACACGCAAGAAAATGATTGTACACGCAAGAAAATAAATCATACACACAAGAAAAATAGTACACACAAGGAAAGGAGATACACACAAGAAAATGATTGTACACGCAAGAAAATAAATCATACACACAAGAAAAATAGTACACACAAGGAAAGGAGATACACACAAGAAAATGATTGTACACGCAAGAAAATAAATCATACACACAAGGAAAAGAGTATACACAAGAAAAAATATAGACACAAGAAAATGATTGAACACGCAAGAAAATAAATCATACACATAAGAAAAATAGTACACACAAGGAAAGGAGATACACACAAGAAAATGATTGTACACGCAAGAAAATAAATCATACACACAAGAAAAATAGTACACACAAGAAAATTATTGAACACGCAAGAAAACAAATCATACACATAAGAAAAATAGTACACACAAGGAAAGGAGATACACACAAGAAAATGATTGTACACGCGAGAAAATAAATCATACACACAAGAAAAATAGTACACACAAGAAAATTATTGTACACGCAAGAAAACAAATCATACACATAAGAAAAATAGTACACACAAGGAAAGGAGATACACACAAGAAAATGATTGTACACGCGAGAAAATAAATCATACACACAAGAAAAATAGTACACACAAGGAAAGGAGATACAAACAAGAAAATTATTGTACACGCAAGAAAATAAATCATACACACAAGAAAAATAGTACACACAAGGAAAGGAGATACACACAAAAAAGTATTGTACACGCGAGAAAATAAATCATACACATAAGAAAACTAGTACACACAAGGAAAGGAGATACACACAAGAAAATGATTGTACACGTGAGAAAATAAATCATACACACAAGAAAAATAGTACACACAAGGAAAGGATGTGCAAGAAAAGATAATATAGACATCAAAAAATCATAAGAAAATAGATGAAATAAAACAAACAAGATAAAATAATATGCCTAACAAAAATCATACGCACAAGAAAATATCGTACGAACAACAAAACATTTTACAAACAAGAAAAAGTAATGCGCTAGAGATGAAATACTACGCACAAGACACATTTTTATGCACAAGAAAGAAATCCTGTGCATAAAAGGAATTGATACATGCCAAAAAAAAAGTATACGTGCCAGAAGAAATATACACTAATGAAAAAAGTATATGCACAAAGTGTGCACAAACAAACAAGTACACACATGCGATCTCCCAGAAACTGGTCCTTGCTCTCCATCTGCTCCTGCATCTCCTTTCCTCCCTGCATCTTTCACCTTCTTCCCTTCTATTTTGGTGTCCTTCCATTTTAACTCCTCACCTTTCCTTGCATATCTTCTTCTAACTTGTTTTTCTCCCTTTTTCCTTCTCATATTTTTCTGCGTCCTCATGTCTCCTCGTGTCCTTCAGGTTGTTCTCAAGGGTGATGAATTCTGGTTCCCAGCTGGTGATGGAGGGAGTGAAGAACCTGGTGGTGAAGCAACACGTAAGTCTCATGTGTACACTCACAAACACAGTCTATCTTTTGAATTTTGAGCTGATGATTATATTTCACTCGCCTGAAAAGAAAATGATGGATGTTCCCCTGTGACATGTCTCTGCCCGCGTCCTCCATTGCGGTCGACCTGATTATCATGTCTTTGAGAAGATGATGAGGACTTGATCCTGGTCCAGCAGCTGGAATGTTAGTGGCCCAAAGAAAAAAGAAAAGAAAACACTGGGCTCAGTCCTGCTCATAAATCTGACACCAGAACTGCGGGAAAGTGCAAGTCACAACAAAAACACACTTTTACTTTTAAGGTGCACAACATGTTCTGTTCAAATATCGCTTTTGGACTAGGGGCCACAAAATCCGTCTTTGGTGACATCACCTTGTTTTCGGGGTCACCCGTGGTCAGGGTCCTTGACTTGCTGGCCACTCTAAAAGTGAAAACAGGGTGTGTGTGTTCATGTGTTCACACCATCAGTGTTTCACGCCGACTGTGCTACTGCGGTTGCTGGCGTTTGCTCAGCGACACTAAAGCTCACTTAATGCCTCTTTATTGAAGCCGTTGGCGGCAGCGTTCGGGCTGGACCGGGATAGACGAAGAGGGCCGGCGGCGCCGGCACCAGAAGCTTCTCACTGTTGCATTAGCAAAGCACACGCCGCTCGTAAAGAACCACGGAGCCAGAACCCGGGACGACCCGGACCTCCAACAAGAACCAGACCATAAAAAGATCAGGAATAATATGGGTGTTTATTGGCAAGAATCTGGCGATACTGTACGTATCTCGATACAGTGGCAACAATACGGTATTTAGCAATACTGTAGGAACAAGGATATATTTGTAGTATTGTCCGAGTACTTACAGACCACATGACTCTTGACGAAGTCGTAACTGCTTTCATTTTTTTTTAAACCAAAACATGTTAAAATATCAACTTTAAAAGGTGTTGGAGTCGACTGTATCCTCTCGTCCTCAGGGCAGATTGCAACACAAAAAATGATCAAAAAGCCTAAATATTTTTATGTTAATTGTACATTTAAAAAATATATTCTTTTATTGTATACACACTTTTTAAACCATAAAAGAATTACGATAAAAATAATAAACACCCAGTTGCTCCTCATAAGATGAGCTCACACCTGTTCTGTGGGCGGGGCCTCCGAAAAAACCTTGTTTCCACGGTAACATTTCTTCTCCCTTGCTTGGGTCTCTTCCAGAATCTTCCAGTGACTCGGATCCTCGACAACCTGATGGAGATGAAGTCTAACCCGGTGAGTGTGTCCCTGCACCACAGACACACACACACACACACACACACACTGAGGTTCTCAGTTACAGTTGATGAACAAAGATGCTGTTGTGGGAAGAACATTCTTTGTGTGTGTGCGCTGTCAAGACCGTCAAGAGTTGAAATATCAAATGTTTCATCAGACTGCTGAGAGCTCAGATCAGACCTGGTCACTCACGTACACACACATCAGCCTCACTCCATGAAAGTATGCTCGGAGCGGGGTCAGAGGTCAAAACAATCTCGACTTTTCTTCTCCGATTAGGAAACGGACGACTATCGATACTTCGACCCGAAGATGCTCCGTGGGGGCGAGAGGTAACAACCTGTCAGTCGTATGAACAAGTGTTAGGTGTCAATCATCTTCTCCTCCACCTGCAGCTCCACTCCGAGGAACAAGAATCCGTTTCAGGAGGTCAGTATATCCCGCAACCTTGTGTTGCGTTTCTGCATTGAGTGACACGTTTGTCGTCCGCAGGCGATCGTCTTCGTAGTCGGAGGAGGAAACTACATCGAGTATCAGAACCTGGTGGACTTCGCTAAAGTAGGACACCGATGGTCCCACCTGGGCCTTCCTTCCTTAACCGTGTGTGTGTGTCTCAACAGTCCAAACAGAAGCGGGTCATCTACGGCTGCAGTGAACTCTTCAATGCGTCTCAGTTCATCAAACAGGTAAAAAGAAGAAACACTGGACCAGTCGGGCATGTTTTTAAAACCGTGTTTTGTTTTGTTTTTTTTACCTTCAAAGCTGTCGCTGCTCGGACAAAAGTAAAGTCTCCTCATCATTCCAGTCTGGACATAAAGGGAAGTGGCCTCCCGATCATGCCCCGACACACACTCGATCATGGACAACATCATGTGACTCATTTCCATCTTTAAAACATTAAATTAAACTTTGAATCTTTTACAACTTGATCCTTATTTTTAATTGAAAGTCAACACGCAGGCTGGTGTTCCAAATGAGGAGCAGCCTCGGCATCCACGAGAACTGTTGGCCCCCGGGTCAGATGAGACCCCCTGATCAAGAGCGTTCCATTCTTGCAGCAGCCTCCATTATCGCTCACTTTTCCTGATGCCAGTGAATGTCACACGCTCGAGGGCGTGGCCTGACGGAGGCTGGTGTTTTGGGGTTTGGAGGGTCAAAGGTCGCGGGCTCAGTGTGGAACCACTGGCTTCTAACAAAACGGATTAATCCGAGGATTATGTCACCGTGGCATTTTAATCTGCGTGTGGGTGTGTGTTGTGTAACAAGCTCTTGGAAGTGGACTCTTAATCCTCTGACGTCTCCGCAATAATTAGGAACAACAGTGATTCAACTTTACGACAAACTTGAGCGCCATCGAGGTTTAAACACGAACGCTGTTGTTTTTGTCGTCGTTTAACAACCGCACACAATCTGGCGATTGTTACAATGTAATGCCGACTATGTCAAGAATAATTGATGAAACTTTGATCGTGAGTCTCATGTTTCTTCTCAACGAACGTCACGTGTGTGTTTCTCTGCCAAATTCTGTGTTTCACCGTTTCAGCAACAAAGTGGCATCAAGATGTAGCGCCACCTAGTGACCACTGCGGCACAATAATCCTGAGGTGGACACGCATACACACTGATCCTCACACAAACACTGTTGCACAATCTTAATCACACATTTATTACACACAATCATCTACACAATCTTGATCACACCTTTATTCCACACGCTCATCTACCGAACTCGACTAATAGCGCACACTCTGTTCACATTATACACACACTTATCTACACATCCTTAAACACTCCACACTGCAACACCTGTAGTTCATAAAAATCCACACACACTCTTCACATACTCACACACACACACTCGTGACTATCAGCAGTGGAGATTTGGAACAAAGACTTATTTTGGTTTCATCGCATTAATCCGCCAAAATAAAAGTCAGTCTTTTGAAAGAATTGAAAATATTTTGGGGTTTATTTTGAAGGAGCGTCGGAACATTCTTCCACTTTAGAAAGTCTCCTGTCGTCAGGGCGACAGCCCGCCAAAATAAACTGTCTCGGGACGCGACTGGTTTCTGTCTGGTCAGGGAGAGGTCGCTGGTTCAAGACCCTCCAGTGATGCGGAACCTGTTGTGACCACTCTCCCCCAGGTCACAGGTTTGATTCCTGACCGTAACCATGACGACCTGCTCCCAGCATCATCATTGTGTCTTATCGGAGGGGATCACATGGCCTTGAAACGGATCTGTGTTTTCCTCTGCTCGCTAATCACATCTTCTCTCGGCTCCAGTGTCTCCAGGAGTTCTGGGTGTGTTGTGTTCCGCCAGGTCTCTGCGGCTCCGGTTCTGATCCGACGCCTGATAAAGTCACAAAGTGTCCAGTGAGGAGACACGTGTCCTAGACCAATTGTGTTCTAGTCTATGAGTGTCTTAGTCTTTCTGTATCTAAGTTTCCAAGTCTTTTGGAGTCCCAGTATCCTTGTCTCATTATATCGGTTTGTCCAAATATCTGTCCTAATTTTTGTGTCCTCGTTCTTTTTTGGAGACCTAACCCTTGTTTCCTTTTCTCTGAGTTTCCTTATCTGTGTATCCAAGTTTCTGAGTTTAATTGTGTCTGTATCTCAAACTCTCTGTCCTGTTTTTTTGTGTCCTAGTCTTTTTGGTATCCAAGTCTCTGCATGAATTTATGTGTCCTTGTCTTTTTTTTATCCCCAGTCTCCTTTTTTATTGTCTCTGTGTGTCCAAGTTTCAGTTTTAATTTTTGCGTCCCAGTCTCCTTGTTTTCTTGTCTCTATATGTCCAAGTCTCTGTCCTAATTCTTGAGTCCTAGTCTCCTTGTGTTTCCAGGTGTCTGTCCTGATTTTGTGTCCTACTCTCCTAGTGTTTGTGTATTTATGTGTCCTTGTCTCTGACTTTATTGTGCCTGTGTGTCCAACTATGTGTCCTAGTCTCTGAGTTTCCTAGTATTTTGGTGTCCAAGTCTGCCATCATTTTTTGTGTCCCTGTCTCCTTGTTCTCTTGCCTCTGTGTGTTCTAGTCTCCTGTTTTCTTGTCTGTGTCTTCATTTTTGTGTCCCATTCTCTTGTCTTTTGTTGTCCACGTCTCTGCCATAACAGTCTCTGTGTGTCCTAGTCTCTGAGTTGTTGGTTTGCTGAGGACCAGGCGCTGATGTTGCAAGTTTGAGTGGAATTTTTCTGTTGGGATTCTTCAAAAATGATCTATATTCATGTGCAGTGGCAGATCTACTCTGAGTATCTGTGGGAGTCTGAGCTTTCTCTTCTCGGAGTGAGACTCCACTCTTGTGTTCCTCACTAAGCCTCTGAGATACGAGTGGACCGTGCACTCAGACCTGGACCACCATGGCAGTCATCAGATCAATCAGTGACACATGGGGACCTGTGGGGGGCGCTGCAGCAGCGAGTGTTCTCCTGCTGGTTTAAGGTCCTCTCTGTGACCCCCCCCAATCCCTGAACCCCTATAAGCTCATTAGCAGCGAGTGTTTACCCTCCACTTGGCTGCTTCCTGTCGCACCCGAGAGTCTGTTGACCTGAGCGACACTCAGCGGCCGTCAGGAAGTGACGCACATTAACTCAGGAATCCTGTCGGAATTTTGCAGACGATATATATTAAGTGGAATCTCTAGATGATGAAGGTGGAGCAAAAGCTCAACAAACAGTAGGGAGAAAATCCAAATTGACCAGAAAACAAAACAAAAAAAAACAATTTAATCTGGTTGATGTTGTACAGATGAGGGGTCCCCAACATTTTTGCACCGCGGACCCGTTTAATTTTGCCATTATATTAACAGACAGACCTGCAGATTAAAACAGCCAAAAGAAATCATATAGAGTTTGTTTTTAGTAGTTTTGTTACTAATCCTGTTCATACTAATAATATGTAAAATCGAATTTAAAACCAATTTGTATTTCTTTTTGTGTGGCCCAGTACCGGTCCATGACCCGGGGGTTTCGGACCACTGATATACATGACAACCATTTTAGTTATTTAGCTAATAAAATAGACGCGTATCGAAGATTCCAAAATGGCCGCCGTTCTTTCCTTAAGGAAGGCTTTTGGACCAGTGAACACCTGAACCTGCCCCCCTGTGGTGTCCTGGGGAACAGCAGGTGGACGGTAAAGCTGCGGTGTGTCCGAAACAAAGAAGCGTCTGTCCCAGACGACCCAGTTAGCTCAGGTGTCTGCAGGTTCTGACTCATCATCTGAAACCAGCTTCTCAGGTGAACGCCGGAGCAAAAAACATTTGTTGATGTTGATCCAGGGGACTTTCGGGAGGATTCCGGTCTAATCTGGCTTCAGATCGATTTTCCGGCCTACGGGCAGGACTGCCGGGGACTGCCACGTTGCGCCTGACCGAAGGGGGTTGCCTCTGCCGGTCCAGACTACCGACTCCACTTAAGTCCGGCCATTGTGGTCCTCCTGTAAGTCTCTTGGGTCTCGACTGCCCGCTGGGACCAATTCCAGCGCCAGATTCCTTCTCTGAAACTGAGCCGCTCAGAGTTTTTGCTGACTTTACCTGGCTAGGGGGGTTTGAGTCAGTCCCAGCTAGCATGGGGATGAGAGGGGCACCTTGGACAGGCCTAAAATATATAGACACTAGGGGTGTGTATTGAGAAGATGATGGCGATACGACACATATCACGATACAGGCACAACGATACGATACATTACTATACTATAGTAACAAGGATATATTTGTAGTATTGTTGAAGTACTTGACTCTGGTGTTGCAGAATTTACAGACCACATGACTCTTGAAGAAGTCGTAACTGCTTTCATTTGTTTTGAAAACAAAATATGTCCAAACATCAGCTTTAAAAGCTGCTGGAGTCACTGTATCCTCTCGTCCTCAGTTGTAACTGCTTTCATTCATTTTTCAAACCAAAATATGTCCAAACATCAGCTTTAAAAGCTGCTGGAGTCACTGTATCCTCTCGTCCTCAGTTTTAACTGCTTTCATTTGTTTTCGAATCAAAATATGTCCAAACATCAGCTCTAAAAGCTGCTGGAGTCGACTGTATCCTCTCGTCCTCAGTTGTAACTGCTTTCATTCATTTTTCAAACCAAAATATGTCCAAACATCAGCTTTAAAAGTTGCTGGAGTCACTGTATCCTCTCGTCCTCAGTTGTAACTGCTTTCATTCATTTTTCAAACCAAAATATGTCCAAACATCAGCTTTAAAAGCTGCTGGAGTCACTGTATCCTCTCGTCCTCAGTTGTAAATGCTTTTATTTGTTTTCAAACCAAAATATGTCCAAACATCAGCTCTAAAAGCTGCTGGAGTCGACTGTATCCTCTCGTCCTCAGTTGTAACTGCTTTCATTCATTTTTCAAACCAAAATATGTCCAAACATCAGCTTTAAAAGCTGCTGGAGTCACTGTATCCTCTCGTCCTCAGTTGTAAATGCTTTTATTTGTTTTCAAACCAAAATATGTCCAAACATCAGCTTTAAAAGCTGCTGGAGTCACTGTATCCTCTCGTCCTCAGTTTTAACTGCTTTCATTTGTTTTCGAATCAAAATATGTCCAAACATCAGCTCTAAAAGCTGCTGGAGTCACTGTATCCTCTCGTCCTCAGTTGTAAATGCTTTTATTTGTTTTCAAACCAAAATATGTCCAAACATCAGCTTTAAAAGCTGCTGGAGTCACTGTATCCTCTCGTCCTCAGTTGTAACTGCTTTCATTTGTTTTCGAACCAAAATATGTCCAAAAATCAGCTGTAAAAGCTGCTGGAGTCACTGTATCCTCTCGTCCTCAGTTGTAACTGCTTTCATTTGTTTTCAAACCAAAATATGTCCAAACATCAGCTTTAAAAGCTCCTGGAGTCGACTGTATCCTCTCGTCCTCAGTTGTAACTGCTTTCATTTGTTTTCAAACCAAAATATGTCCAAAAATCAGCTGTAAAAACTGCTGGAGGCACTGTATCCTCTCGTCCTCAGTTGTAACTGCTATTATTTGTTTTCAAACAAAAATATGTCCAAAGATCAGCTTTAAAGGCTGCAGCAGTCCGCTGTATCCTCTAGTACTCAGTCACAGAAGAAAAAAAAACTCAAATCAAAACAGTATTGTAAAGAAAAAAATTGCGATACATCAGTGTATCCATATTTTCATAACCACTCGCACCAACACACAATTCCAAGTAATACAACTTATAATCCTCCGCCAACGTCTGAACAAGAGCTCCGTCGTCCACCTGAGACTCTGAGTAGAGCAGCTCGTTCCATCCATCGGTCAGTGCACCTGAGCATCAGAGACCACATCTGACCTCTAAAGGAAGACCAGCGTCGGCCCCTCGTACCTCACATTTACTACCTGATGACATCATCACGTGTGACGACGCCATCATCGCCCCTTTGAAGTCCTTCAGACAGAAACTCATTTTTAGATTTTCTGTTTTTCTTCTCTCAGGTTCACCGGAGCTCCTCCTCCGTGTGTGTGTGTGTGTGTATGTGTGTGTGTGAGTGTGTGTGTGAGAGAGAGAGAGATTATTTAAGGGGCCGACTCTCTCGGGGCGATCACCAGTTTTCTGGACTAGACGCACAATCCGGTGACTCGACTCACAACAGTAAGTTTCATACTTTTAACGCTGAGGTGCAACGTTTCTGCAGTGGTGTCGCGGGGTCACCTGCTAACTTACCTAGTTTAGTTTTGTGCCTGCACAAGTTGACCCTTTGACCTTTTGCAGGAGTTGCAAGACGACTCATGAATATTAAAGTTATTTAACGGAATAATTTAAGTTAAGATGGAAATAAGCGACTAGTTGAAGTGAGTCCAGTTTTTTTCTAAAGTGGGCAACTGAAGGTTATTACTTTGTTATTATTATTTTGTTGAGTCAGTAGATCAGTCTGTCGTCCCCTCTGGTCAAACTAGGTTAGTTACACTGGTTTCAGCGACAGATCCGAGTTAAGTTGACTAGTGACTAGACTAGTGACTAACTTAAAATTTGGCTCAAAGTATGAACACAAACTAAAGCTGATGAATCCTAAGAATGAAGGTAATAATTCAAGTCGACATGAGAAACTATTAGTTACACTCAACACTGTATTTTTAAAGTGGGCGGGGCTTAGGTTTATATTCATCTGTGATGTCATAAATGTTGATGTTTTTCCAAGAACTCCTGTCACAAGCTTCTTCTCAGCTTCCTGTAGCCAACATTCTGACCATCTAGCTCATGTTTCTGATCTGAGTGTCAACATAGACGTTCTTCTCAGCTACTGACCACTGCAGAAAAAGTAAATTTCAGGCAGTAGTAACGTTATTTAATGGCATCCTTATGTCAGCAGATGAACATGGGACAGGAAATGACATCATTTTGTGTTTCAGGTCTCAAAATGAGTGTCACCACCTTCGTGACAGGTACGTGTGTATATTTGTGTGTATTTTTTTTGTATGTGCAAGTGTGTGTATGTGTGCGCCTGTATGTGTGTGTGCATATGTGCGAGTACATGTAAGTGGGTGTGTGCATGTATCTGTTTGTGTGCAGGTGTTTGTCTATGTGTATGCATGTGAGTGTGTGTGTGTTTAAATGTGTGTGTGTTTGTAAGTGTGTGTTCATGTGTGTGCATGTGAGTGTGTGTTTATGTGTGTGCATGTGAGTGTGTGTTTATGTGTATGCATGTGAGTGTGTGTGTGTTTAAGTGTGTGTGTGTGTTTGTAAGTGTGTGTTCATGTGTGTGCATGTGAGTGTGTGTGCCTGATAGCAATTGTGTGTGTGTTTGCATGTGTGTGTTTTTGCATGTGTGTGCGTATGTTTGCATGTGTGTGTGTTTGGCATGGCTATGTTTGTGCATGTGTGTGTGTGTGTGTTTTTGCGTGTCTGTGTTTTCGCATGTGTGTGTGTACTTGTGTGTGTATGTGTGTGTGTGTGTGTGTGTGTGTGTGTGTGTGTGTGAGTGGGTTAGTGTGAGTGTGTCCCTACTAACAGATGTGTTTTTGTGTTTGTTTGATTAGTGTGTGTTTAAGTGTGTGTTTGCATGTGAGTGTGTGTGTGCATGTGTGTGTGTGTGAGTGTGTGTGTGTGTCCCTACAAACAGACGTGTTTTTGTGTTTGTTTGATGAGTGTGTTTGTAAGTGTTCGTTTGCATGTGAGTGTGTGTGTTTGCATGTGTGTGTTCATGTGTGTGTAGGTGTTTGATGAGTGTGTGTGTGTAAGTGTGTGTTTGCATGTGAGTATGTGTGTTTGCATGTGTGTGTATGTGAGTGTGTGTCCCTGCTAACAGATGTGTTTTTTGTGTTTGTTTGATGAGTGTGTGTGTATGTGTGTGTTTGCATGTGTGTGTTCATGTGTGTGTATGTGAATGTGTGTCCCTGCTAACCGATGTGTTTTTGTGTGTTTTTGATGAGTGTGTGTGTGCGTCAGGTGACGTGAACTTCACCTCTCTCTCTCTCACTTCTCCAGGACTGGTCCTCTTCTTTGCCTCGTTGGTCGGATCAGAACCAAACGGTCAGTTTCAATGATGGAACAGTCTGGGGGTACCGGGCTTCATGGAGGTCAAGGGTCACCTGGTGTACAGCCAGAGCCACCGTGGAGGGATGAAGAGATGAATGATTCTTCTACTTTCAGCACCGTACCAGATCACCTGCCTGACCCGCGCCGCCGACCTCACCGACCTCAGACTGCTGGTCTTGTGTCCTCCAGACTGCCTCCGCTCCAGGGGGACTGTGTTCGGCACCGGGGTCTACGCCTCCATCTCGTCCGTCTGTGGCGCCGCCCTGCACAGGTCAGGTGACCTCTGACCTCCAGAGATTTTTCCGGCAGGTGGTCCTCACTGAAGGTCTTCTGTGCAGAGGGCTGCTGGGCGAGGCCGGGGGTCCGGTCCAGGTCCACCGGCTCCAAGGTCGACACGACTACATCAGCTCCTTCTCCCACGGCATCCTCTCTCAACCCCTGAGCCGCTGGACCGCCTCTTTCAGCGTCAGCAGTGAGTGGACACCTGTCAATCACCTGCCTGTCACGTGTGTGACGCGTGTGTGTGTCCACAGAGCCCACCAGCCCACCTCAGGAGCTCACCGGTGAGACCAGCACCACAGAACTCCCGTCTGCAGGTGAAAGATTTTTTTATTCCGCCATCTAGTGGTGAAGTGTCAGACTGCAGCTTCTTAAGAGCCACGCAAATAAAGAACAATAATCCGATTTAAGATTTTTTTATCAATAAAAACGGTATATTAAAAAGCAATGATATTTTGATTTAATTTAATTTAATTTAATTTAATTTAATTTAATTTAATTTAATTTAACTTAATTTAATTTAATTTAATTTAATTTAATTTAATTTAATTTAATTTAATTTAATTTAATTCATTTTATTTTTTTATTTTATACGTCAACACAACAATAAAAAATCCCTGTGTTGTGTTAACAATACTGGCAATAACCGGTTCTGATTCCTGAACTTACCCAGTTTCCTGTAGTGACCCACATCCCTGACACAAACTTTCCCTTCTTCACAGCCAAGAAACCGAAGAAGGCGCCCACTAAGAAAGTGGCAGCAGCAGGAAATAAAGGTACAAACACACACACACACATTATGATCCGAGGGTGAATGGGTGGAAGATCTTCTGAAGAGAATGTGTGTGTGTGTGTGTGTGTGTATAGACTGTCCGATGGACATCGCCATAGTGATGGACAGCAGCAACAACATCGGTCAGCGTCGCTTCAACCTGCAGAAAAACTTGGTCGCCAAACTGGCAGCCATGTTGAAGGTCGGACCTACCGGACCTCACGTGGGTCTGGTCCAGGCCAGGTGAGACGCACACACACACACATGATGGAACAGAAGAAGAATATGTGTATGTGTGTGTGTGTGTGTGTGCAGCGATGCTCCCAAGTTTGAGTTCTTCTTGTCCAACTACACACAACCCAAGGAGCTTCTGTTTGCTATCAAGGAAGTGTCCCACCTGGGCGGCAACACCAACACAGGTACACACAAGCACACACACATACACACACACACACACACACACACACGAGCACTGACGGTCGAGCATCGTGCAGGTAAAGCCATCATGCAGACCACCGAGACCTTCTTCAGTCAGGAGCGTGGCGGGAGGCGGGGTCACCCCCGAGTGATGGTGGTGCTGGTCGACGGCTGGCCCTCCGACGACCTTGAGCAGGCGGCCACACTGGCCCGGGAGTCCGGGGTCAACGTCTTCATGGTGTCGGTGGCCAGACCGGCGCCGGAGGAACTGGGCATGGTGCAGGACAAGGACTTCATGAAGAAGGTGATGCACCGGGGGAGGGGGGGCGGATACATTGGGTCTTCTTCTGACCTCTCTCTGACCTTTTTTTCAGGCCGTGTGCAAAGACAACGGCTTCTTCACCTACCTGATCCCCAGCTGGTTCAGCACCACCAAGCACGTCAAGCCGCTGACGCAGAAACTCTGCTCGGCCGATTCGATGCTCTGCAGTAAGACACACACACACACACACACACACACACTACCGGTGTGTATTGTCAAGAATGTGGCGATGCGTATCACAATACCGGGGCAACGATACGATATATTGTGATACTGTAGGAACAAGGATTTACTTGTAGTATTGTCGAGTACTTGAGTCTGGTGTTGCCGAATTTACAGACCACATGACATTTGACGAAGTCGTAACTACTTTCATTTGTTTGAAACCAAAATATAATTTCATCAGCTTTAAGAACTGTTTAAATCAACTGTATCCTCTCATTCTTAGTCATCTATCTATCTGCCTATTACCGGGATCATTGCTCCCTTTAGCGGATTCAGCGACTGCTGCCATCTAGCGGCCGGAAGTTTAATTGCAACAAAAAAATTAACTTTATAAACATCTGCATGTTAATTGTAAATAGAAAATGAAATTGTTTTATTAAAAACTCAAGTTTTTTATTAATAACGCGAGGTTGTCTCTCAGGTAAAACCTGCTACAACTCCGTCAACATCGGCTTCCTCATTGACGGCTCGTCCAGCGTTGGCGACGGGAACTTCAGGCTGGTACTGGACTTCCTGGCGGGGATCGCTCGCAGCTTCGAAGTGTCCGACATAGGCGCTCGTGTCGGTCAGTTACGCCCGAACTATCCAGATTTTTTTTCGGCCCTATACCGGACCCCTTTCCCAGAACAAGCTGTAATTGTGTTGCAGGAGCGGTGCAGTTCACCTACGACCAGCGGCTGGAGTTCAGCCTCTACGACCATCCGGAGAAAGACGACGCCATCAGTGCACTGAGAAGAATCTCGTACATGAGCGGAGGGACGGCCACCGGGGAGGCCATCACCTTCACCACCCAGAACCTGTTCAGGTGAGCGTGTGCGTCCGCATGTAAGTAAGCAAGTAAGTAATTTTTATTTGGATAGCGCTTTTCCAGACCAGGGTCACAAAGCGCTTAAACCGCAGGTGGGCATACTCGGTCCTCGAGGGCCGCAGGGTGTCCAGGTTTTTGTTCCAACCGATCAAGAGGACACATTTTGACCAATCAGGTGTCTAAGGAGTGTAATCAGTTGATTGTCAGTCAGGTGTTGCTTGTTTCAGCTGAAAACTCATTGGTTAAAAGGTGCATGCTCAATCGGTTGGAACAAAAACCTGCACCCCCTGTGGCCCTTGAGGACCGAGTTTGCCCACCCCTGGCATAAACAATCAAAACAATACTCAATAAAGTTTATACTTTAAAGGTCAAGATAAAACTGATAACACAACAGGAGTTCCAGAAAATCAAGGAAAAGTCTGAACAAATAAAAACGTCTTAAGATGTTTCTTGAAGGAGTCAGTAGATCATCAAACACAGAGAGAGAGGAAGATCATTCCAAAGCTTAGGAGCAACAGCCTGGAAGGATTTCTCTCCTCTGGTCCTGAACCGTGTTCAGGAACCATCATTAGATTCTGATCCACAGACCTCAGAGCCCGAGCTGGGGTGTAAGTCTGGATCAGATCACTGATGTAAGGTCTGACCATGAATAGATCTGAAAGTAAGAACCAGAATTTTAAAGTTGATCCTGAAAGAAACTGGAAGCCAGTGAAGAGTTTGAAGGATCGGAGAAATGTGAGTTCTTCTACTAGAGCGGCTCAGAATTCTCGCTGCAGAGTTCTGAATCAACTGCAGGCGAGACAGATCCTTCTTGTTGAGATATGAAAACCAACTGTTGCAGTAGTCCAGGCGAGAAGACTCCAGATCATGTTCCGACAGCATTTTCCTAAGTTTAGAGATTTTTCTCAGTTGAAGGAAACAGTTTCTGGTCAGTTTTCTACAGTGTTAACTAGAGACATGTCTTTATCAAATACAACACCCAGGTTTCTCAGGCTCAGTTTGACAGACTGACCTAAGTCACCCAAGTACTGACTCAACCCTGGAACTGAAACTGTGTCTAAACATTGGCTCTCCGCCGCAGACGGGTCGGTCCGGGGCGTAACTTCCTCATCGTGGTGACGGACGGTCAGTCGTACGATGACGTCAGAGTTCCGGCGCGGGAGGCCCACAAACAAGGTGAGTCGGTCCAGGTGGCGTCACCGACCGAGCCTCTTTAAACTCCTCCCACTTTCTCTCGTTCCATCCCCAGGAATCACCGTCTACTCAGTGGGCGTGGCCTGGGCGCCGCTGGACGACCTGCGCTCCATGTCGTCGGAGCCCAAGGACGGTCACACCTTCTTCACGCGCGAGTTCAGCGGACTGGCCGAGTTCATCCAACCTCTGGTCCGCGGGATCTGCCGGGACTTCAACGACAACAACTGAACGTCGTCACCGAGCTCTGTGTACTTTCGAGGCGTCCCACTGACCACGCAATAGCCATGTGACCCGGAAGCGACGTCACAAGCGGTGCTGCCGTCTGTCGCTGTGACACTTTGGAACAACAGGGGGCAGCAAAGTGCCTTCACTATGCAACCATGTTGTTTATTTATTCATACAGGTGGTCCAGACTAGCCAGGGTAAAGGGGGTGGGGGGCAGTTGTGCTAACTATCTTTGCCATTTAGCTTCGGTTTTTTTTCTTTTTTAATGCTAACGCTAACTGCTACTTCAACCTCAACATGTGATTATTCAAGCTAGATGGCAATTAGCGGGTTAGCGTGCTAAGATTACATGTGTATGTCAGCGTGTTTACTTTTGTTTTATACATATTACATTCATTCATTTATTCCGTTCGTCCTGTTGATAAGATCCTGATCTTCATGACTTTGTGCACCAACATTCACTCACACAATTCAATTCAATTCAATTTTATTTAAAGTGTCTTATCATAACAAGGTTATCTCAAGACACAGAGAAGATAAGAATTAACTATTTAATGGTTCAAAGATCACAAAAACATACAATATAAATCTGTCATGATTCCAAGTTGAAAATGTTTGTTCGGCTTGTTTTGGATATTTAAAAATTAAAGGGACCAAATAAACAAACAAAAAAAACCTGTGTGTGCGTATTCTGTGCAGTAGAGGGCGCTCAATCTATTTCTGTCCATTCAGTTAGAGCTACAGGATTTTTCATTTTTATTTAAACACAACATGGTAAAACAGAAACAGGCGGTTATAGAATGTTTCCAAAATATTAGCGATATCATAGCACAAAATGTGTTAAAATATTCATGGTATATATGTCGAAATGACAGCAAGAAAGTTTTGCACATTTTGTTTTCACTGATATTTTAATTTTTTTGTGTGTTTTTACCTATTTATTATTAGTTAAATCACTGTCTCTGTGTGCTTTTAATTTTTTAATAACGCGTCTCGGGGACAAATAAAGTTTTATTTAATAAAAAAGAAAGAAGGAACGAGGGGGGAAGGATAAAATGAAATTTTAACTGTCGACATATTGTTACTTGTTAATTATAAAATGTTACTATACATAATAGTTACACTCCGAAGGCAGCCAATCTCTATCGTTGATTTAGATTTTTAAGTCAATTACGACGTCCGTGACGTCACGCCGAGGCGATCCCTGCCAGTCTCGTCTCTTCTAGTCGCTCGGACTGTCGGCGGCGCTGTTTCTGCCACTGTTTCTGCTCGTCGGTGGATCAGTGAGGAAAATGTCGGAGGGAGTCGATCACATCGATATCTACGCCGACGTAGAAGAGGAATTTAACCAGGTTTGCTATCCTCGTCTTTTTTCCCCCGAGCTGCGACGAAGAACGCGGTTCTTTTTACACCGAGTTCCCCTGTTTTGTTTTGTGTGCGACGATCGTTAGCATGTTAGCTCCAGGCCGCCACCCGTGGTTCCTTTATGATCGCCTGCGTGAATGGAGGATAAAACCTGCATTTTGAGTTCCAAACGTCATGATGCCCGTGAGCTGCACCGATCGATCGGTGTTTAACCGTTGAATAAACGAGTTTTACTATTCGCTTCTGCAGTCTATTGTTGTTTTGACTTCACGGACCCCGTGGCGGGCTCCCGCTAGCATGCTAACGTGCTAGCGGTGCTAACTGGTGTGTCTCGTGAGGTAGATGCGATTTCAGTGTAGTTTATCGCATTTTAAATCTAAAACCAAGATGTATGTTTACCCCGAGTATTGCAATGCACACAAGAAGAACATTTACCACAGTTAGCACCGCGTGTAATGAACTAATGTGTTGCGTTTACATGTTTATAAGACAAAAACAACAATGGAAATTCATTTTCTGCACAACAACGTCGCATGATCTTGTTTAAACAAACATTCTAAAGCAGGTTTAACAATTGTTTTTCCTCTGGGCTTTTTGGCAATGGTTGCCATTGTTGTGAAATCGTCAGTGGATCGATCTCAGGAAGAATGTTGTTCAAAACTCTCGGGGGGGAATCGCTTCGAAAGAATTTTGCTGACCACAGCAAAATATTTTAAATTGTATTTTAAGACTAGTTTAATAAAAGACTATCTAAAGCTTGTCACCGTGTTATAACTGTTTAACCATGTGATTCTGTCTCAATTAAAAAATGCTCCAATTGTGGTAGTTATCAAACGAAATGATTTACTTTTACAAACTATATTCAAATATATACTAAATTGTGCCAAGCCTAAAAGAAAAGTCACATGGTGTCTTTTACTGTATTTTTCAACTAAAGGGGCACTTAAATCTTGTTGACAATGTATGCTGTATGTATTAAGTTTTTACTTAATTAATTCGAACATATTTTTGTATCGTAAAAGTTGCTCAAAAATCTTTCAACATACAAGCAAAGAAGCCACAATGTGAGACACTAAAGTATTACTCTGCAAAGTTCCACATTATATAGCCAAAACACACTCCTTATTTGGTCAAAAGCAGATCCGCGTCGAATGCATGTATATCTTGACCTTAAAGGAGAGAAAATAAGCGTGAACGGTTATTACATTTTCTGAACTGTTATGATTCGTTATCCGTTTCCGTGTCGTTTTATTTTTTGGAATTCTCTCTGATGTAAAAGGGTAGTCTGACATTTATCATCGCCTAAAAACCTTCTTTCATGATTGTGTCATCAGGAACAAGACTACCCAGTGCACGAGCAGATAGACTTGTATGATGATGTCATATCACCATCAGCCAACAATGGTGATGCCCCAGAAGACCGCGACTACCTGGACAATCTTCCAGCCTCCGGGGCACCTGAGGGGGGCAAGCGATCCCCTCCAAATTCCGTGTTCACATACTCCGGCAAAAGAATAGCACTGTACATCGGAAACCTCACATGGGTGAGTTCTACTAAAAAATACACATCTTAAAGCTGCAGCGAATCATTTTTAATGATGGATATTTGCTTCCTCAGTGGACCACAGACGAGGACCTGACCGAGGTGATCCGCTCAGTGGGAATCTCAGACGTGTTGGAGATCAAATTCTTTGAAAACAGAGCCAACGGCCAGTCCAAAGGGTAAGTTTGTGTTGCGGTGTCTCTGTACTGGCCAGATCATCAAGTCAATATGTCTGATCCGTGTATGTGTTCAGGTTCGCGCTGGTCTCTGTGGGCTCTGAGTCGTCCTCCAGGAAGTTGATGGATCTCCTGTCAAAGCGGGAGCTCCATGGTCAGAATCCGATTGTCACACCCTGCAACAAACAGTCGCTGAGTCAGTTTGAGATGCAGTCTCGCAAAAGTAAGTAATCCACACTCTTGTATACCGTATAGACAAACGCACACCCACACCCCAGTTTTTCCTCAAGGTATGGCTCCTCCGGCAGGTAATCACTCAGGACAGATGTCGGGGGAGGGAAAGGCCGGGCCCCCAGGTGCTGGCTCTCGTGGAGGGTTTCCTCCAGGTAGTCGAGGTAGAAGCAGGTACCCCGGTGGACCCCCAGGCCCTGGGAACGATCGTTTCCAGGGTCCTGGAGGGCCCGGAGGTCCACCACCACATTTTCCCGGTGAGTTTTATATAGTTTTGTTCACAAACTTTTAATTTGTGTGTTTCTAATGTAAGTAAGTAAGTAATTTTTATTTGTATATCACTCTTCTAGACCAGGGTCACAAAGCGCTTAAACAATCAAAACAATATTCAATAAGGTATATACTTTAAAGGTCAAGATAAAACTGATAACACAACAGGAGTTCCAGAAAATCAAGGAAAAGCCTGAACAAATAAAAACGTCTTAAGATGTTTCTTGAAGGAGTCAGTAGACTCCATCAAGAAACACCCAGGTTTCTCAGGCTCAGTTTGACGGACTGACCTAAGTCACCCAAGTACTGACTCAACCCTGGAACCATATCATCAGGAGCAATCACCAGAGTTTCAGTTTTGTCCACATTTAGCTGTAGAGTGTTTTCACTCATTGTTGGATTTCTATCAAAAAATTGACTAAGCTGTTCCGCCTCTGGGGCTCAGTTGGATCAAAAGAGCAGTAGAGCTGGATGTCATCAGCAAAAATGTGATAAGAAACATTAGGAAATCTCTGAAGGATTTTACCGAGGGGAATCAAGTAAAGCAAAAACGATAGGAAGGACCCAGAACAGAACCTTGAGGGACTCCACACATCAGATCTGCCAATTCAGACCTCATTTGATTGGCAGATTTGGTGTGACCTTGAGCTCATTGACCTCGCTTTAGGATAAATCTGTGGGTTCTTGTTTTTTGGGGGGTGTTCAATGTAGTTTGATTAGAAGTTGTTCTGACGTAGCCGGCACCTTCTGTCAGATCCTTACTTTGTGGTTGGTCCTTAGTTGATTGACAGGCAGCCGAGGAAGCCATTTTATTGTTCTGCTTTCCACCCCAATAGGTTCGGGCAGAGGACCAGATGGACCCCTGATGGAAATGAGTTTCGGGCGGAGCTGGCGAGACCGAGGTAATACACCTCTGCTTGCTGTCTGGTCAAGGCTCTGTCCTTCTGTCACCAATGAACCTATTTGTTTGTCTTCTAGGTGGACCTCAGGGTCCTCCACGTCCCCCTCCAGGTCCTCCTGGCTTACCCGGTCCACCGGGACCACCGCCCCCTGGTCAGGGACTCCCGCTTCCTATGCCTGGCCCACCAAGTAGGGGTGACAGACTGCCTCCTCCAGTTCTTTTCCCTGGTCAGTTTGGCCAGCCACCACTGGGCCCCTTGCCCCCTGGTCCCCCACCTCCAGGCTATGGTCCTCCTCCTGGTCCACCTCCACCACAGCAAGGTCCCCCACCTCCAGGACCGTTCCCCCCTCGTCCTCCCGGACCCTTAGGGCCACCAATGGCGTTGGGACCCCCGCCTCACTTGGGAGGTCCCCCGCCTGGTGGCCCCCCACCAGCACCCCACGTCAACCCCGCCTTCTTTCCCCCACCCGGTAACAACAACATGCCCCCCAACGACAGCCGAGGACCCCCAGGACCAAACGATATGTACGGAAGACCACCACCCTACGAAAGAGACTACGGTCCTGGTAGCAGGTGAGCCTTAGCCACCCTTTCTGATGATCCTAAAAGGATGTGACCCCACTAATCTTTTGGACTTTCAGGGACATGGAATCCTCACGGGCCCCTCTAAACGAGGCAGAGTTTGAGGAGATTATGAACCGCAACAGAGCAATTTCCTCTAGCGCCATCTCCAGGGCAGTGTCGGACGCCAGTGCAGGTTTGTGCTCTCACAATTTTACTGTTATCGACACGTTCTGGGGTTCAATACGTATTATGATACAGGGATAAGGATAGAGATATTTGGGTTGCTGTAGTAACAAGGTTATATGTGCAGTATTGTCACGTACTTGACTCTGGTGTTGCAGAATTTCCAGACCACATGACACATGAGCTGCTTATATTTGTTTTAACCAAAAAGTGTCCAAACATCAGCTTTAAAAGCTGCTTATTCCAGGCTGGGATTCCTGGTTCCTTTCTTCTAGCGGCCTGAAAATGTATTGCAACACCAAAATGAGCAAATGCTGTGAATATTTAATTGTATATAAAAAGAAAACGATAATAAGTGTATCTCCTACTCACAAGTGTGTCCCTTCTCAGCGGAGTACGGCAGCGCCATAGAGACTCTAGTCACTGCCATCAGCCTAATAAAACAGTCCAAGGTCTCGGCAGACGACCGCTGTAAAGTCCTCATCAGCTCCCTGCAGGACTGTCTGCACGGCATCGAGTCCAAGAGCTACGGCTCCGCCTCGAGGTGCGTATCCTTCTGACGCTGTCACGTTAAGACGTTCCCGACCGTGTTGAAACAGTTCCCGTTTACGGCAGAAGAGAGCGCTCCAGGGAGCGAGACCACAGCCGTTCTAGAGAGAAGAGTCGCCGGCACAAGTCTCGCAGCCGGGAACGCCACGAGGACTACTACCGAGAACGGAGCCGGGAGCGAGACCGCCACCGGGAGCGGGACAGGGACCGTGAAAGGGAGCGGGAGCGAGAGTATCGGCACCGCTAGTACAGCAGGTGGGTCCCCATAAACACTCTCTGACTTCCTTTCAGTCCTGAAACGTCGCGTCTTAGATTGTTTACTGACAGTTCTGTTAGTGATGCTAAATCCTGGTCCAGACCAGAGCGGGAGGAGGAACGTTGTCGGGGTGAGTAGGTCAGGTAAGTGTGCCCAGATTTATCTTCTCCGCACACACAGATGAACACACACTTGTGCAGGTTTGGAGTGTTAAAATCATGACGAGCTAAAGATGTTGTAAATCTGCCGAGTCATCACTTGTGAATCTGTAATGTGACGGTGTTGTTGGTTCAGTCCCTTGTGTGAGATGTAATCATGTTGCTGTAACTAGTCTTGTCAAGTTTCTTCCAAAAATCTCAATGTCAATGAAAATAAAGATCGGTCCATAACCCCGAACCTTGCAGTCCACTAGTGACCCCCTCCTCTGCCAGCACCAGCACCGACCCAGAGCCTGTTGTCATTTTGGTCAAACACTCGACAGATAAAATATGTTTTGTATATATTTATATATTTTATATATTTATTTTTAATACTTTCGTTTATTTTTACACTTAAATGTTTTTGTTTTTTTGTTTATCGCTAGCCAGTTGCTCCTCCTGTCCTCCTCATGACAATGTCAACTGTTACTCTTGAGACCATTGTCTTGAAATAACAATAGTATTAAATCTGACTCCACAGTTGGTTCTGATGGTCGTCATGGTTACTGTCAACCCTTATATCTAGAGAGGATGGGTCAGGGTCGTGCCAGCAGCAGATTTTTGCTTGTCTGCTTCGAGATGCTCAAGTGCCTCGGGTCGGTCCTTGCCAGCTGGGAAAGCTGCTCAGGATCGTGGAGTCAAAGTGAGACTGCGGGGTCAGGGGTCATGTCGCAGAATAGTTTCATGTCTTCAACTGAGTTCTGGTCAACTTGTACTCAATGTTGCATTCAATCCCAAATAATTTCAAGTGTTTATAGTTCATTGTCTATTTTGTCCTTTAAAGTTGGGACCAAACTTTAGTTCAATGCTGCTGTGGCTCTAGATGTAATGTGACGGCCAGGTCATGTGACCTGATGTTAGCTTGTTGTTTTAGTGATCACTGGTTGTACTGAACGCTGCTGACAGACGTTGTAATTTGTTAATGTGGTTCTCTTGTGTAAAGGTTCTCATAATGTTAAACGATTACGATCTGGACCGAGTCTGAGCTTCTCCAAGATGTTCTATCACCATGTTACTTTTCTTGAGTCACTGTATCTGCTGACCTCAGACTTGTGAGTCCCCGCGTCGACTCGACCTGGACTCGTGAATCCCTGCCAAGACTAGACCTAGTCCCCACTGCAACTTGACTGAAACTGGTCAACCCTACCAAGAATCCTGTCTCCCTATTTCTACTCAACCTGGACTTGTGAGTCCCCGTGTTCTATCACCATGTTACTTTTCTTGAGTCACTGTATCTGCTGACCTCAGACTCGTGAGTCCCCGTTTCGACTGGACCTGGACTTGTTAGTCCCCGATTCGACTCGACCTGGACTCGTGAGTCCCCGTTTCGACTCGACCTGGACTCGTGAGTCCCTGTTTCGACTCGACCTGGACTCGTGGGTCCCCGTTTCGACTCAACCTGGACCCGTGGGACCCCGTTTCGACTCGACCTGGACCAGTGAGTCCCCGTTTCGACTCGACCTGGACCAGTGAGTCCCCGTTATACTCGACCTGGACCCGTGAGTCCCCCCTACGACTCGACCTGGACTCGTGAGTCCCCCCTACGACTCGACCTGGACTCGTGAGTCCCCGTTTCGACTCGACCTGGACCCGTGAGTCCCCACTACGACTCGACCTGGACCCGTGAGTCCCCCCTACGACTCGACCTGGACTCGTGAGTCCCCCCTACGACTCGACCTGGACTCGTGAGTCCCCCCTACGACTCGACCTGGACTCGTGAGTCCCCCCTACGACTCGACCTGGACTTGTGAGTCCCCCCTACGACTCGACCTGGACTTGTGAGTCCCCCCTACGACTCGACCTGGACTTGTGAGTCCCCCCTACGACTCGACCTGGACTTGAGTCCCCCCTACGACTCGACCTGGACTTGTGAGTCCCCCCTACGACTCGACCTGGACTCGTGAGTCCCCCCTACGACTCGACCTGGACTCGTGAGTCCCCCCTACGACTCGACCTGGACTCGTGAGTCCCCCCTACGACTCGACCTGGACCCGTGAGTCCCCCCTACGACTCGACCTGGACTCGTGAGTCCCCCCTACGACTCGACCTGGACTCGTGAGTCCCCCCTACGACTCGACCTGGACTTGTGAGTCCCCACTACGACTCGACCTGGACCCGTGAGTCCCCGCTACGACTCGACCTGGACTCGTGAGTCCCCCCTACGACTCGACCTGGACTTGTGAGTCCCCCCTACGACTCGACCTGGACTTGTGAGTCCCCCCTACGACTCGACCTGGACTTGTGAGTCCCCCCTACGACTCGACCTGGACTTGTGAGTCCCCGCTACGACTCAACCTAGGCCCGTGAGTCCCCCCCTACAACTCGACCTGGACTAGTGAGTCCCCCCTACGACTCGACCTGGACTCGAGTCCCCGCTGCGACTCGACTGAAACTGGTCCCGCCTCTATTACCCTACCAAGACTCCCGTCTCCCTGTTTCTACTCGACTGAGACGCGTTCCTCAAGGAAGAGAAAACGTCTTGTAGAAGCTCAAATCTAGTTTGTTCTGTCGAGGAATGAAGCTCTTATGTTGCAGTCGTGTGTAAAATCTTGTCACGCTGAATATGATGTACTGACGAACATGTCGGGGGTCATGAAGGGTCGGTGAACTGTGTAACGAGGATGGGAGTCTGCTGTCCACTGAGAACCTGGAGCAGAGTAGGAAAAAAAAAAAGATGATCAGGTTCTCGGTAGACGGCAACTCTGGCTCCTCTTAGGTTTCACATCTGTGGTGTCTGAATGAAACTGAAGGAGAGAGCGTGTGAATGGTGCCCGCCGAAGTCAAGCCAGAGTCAAACCCTTGTTCTCGTACACAAGCAGGTTTTTGGCACTCATTTAGACTCCACTTGTCTTCATCCACATCTCTAGTTCACTGACAACATCTTGTAAGACTATCACAGATTGTTCCACTGCAGTTTTTTTTTTACCTCAGCTCTCCCGCTCCGCCCCAAGTCTCTCCTGAACCCCCTCACTCATCATCTACACCGACACTTGACTGCAGCGCAACACAATTGGTTTAAAAACATCTACGATGGCAAACACTGAAGGGGGCGAGAGTTTGACTCTGGTTTGTTCTCTGCGACGCTGCGCCAGAGTGTAATCACTTGTTTACCTTGTTGTTCCCTGACTGTGAAGGCAAACGTTTGTAACTTGAACGTGTCTGTAGTGTCGCTGACCAGCCGCAATATTATGAAAGTCTTACATTCACATAAACCAGAGTATTATGGGATGTCCTCGGGACTCCGAGATGATGCTTGTACAAAACTGTCGATGTCCACCTGTGTTTACGATTCAATAAAGGTATCTCGTTGCAGCGCCTGCTGCACACAAGGCTGGACCAGGGGGTCACTTCTCCTACACAGTTCACATAATAAAAAAATAGAAATTAAAATTTCTAGCAAGGGACTGGGTGGATTATATAAAACTCAATTTTTTAAAATGGAGTGACAAAGATAAAATGTGAGGAATAGAAAACTATCTTGACATGGAATATATAAAAATGTATCATATAATTAAATAGTAATTAATTATGTGTTTGTTGTTTTTTTTATGTGAATGACATGCCAAGCAGATTAAAAGAGGGGGAAAAGGGTAATATACAAGCTCCTAAAACGAGCGATTTATACCAAAACATTTTAATTGAGAAGCAAGAACTTGCTAAATGAATGTTGGTTTCAGTTAGGACCTCTTGAGGGCCACACTTTGCCTCATTTGGTGACTGTGGTTCAGCTGATAGGCGGAGCTTCACCTGTCGGTCCATCCTTGTGTGCGTTTCGTCATCTAACCTGACATAAATCCGTGTGACTGCCGGTTAACGACTGTTTTTCCTGCAGGTTTCATGCTTAGTTGTTTCTGTTGACGTGCTGTTTAGCACAGTCTGGTTCCTCTTGTTTGAATTGGAGACGACAAATTCCCCCTTTTGTTTAAAAAAAAAAAAACAACAAAAAATCGTCCAGATGTTGATGCAACTGTGTCAGCGACTCGCTGGCGTCTCCACTGTCCTCGTCAGCGAGTCGCAGCCGGAACATCTGTAACGACTGACAGACAATTATTGTGATCATGACGCTGTTTAACTGTAGCTACTTCCTGTTTGCATGAGCGGCTGCGTGTCAAAGTCGAGCGCAAACACACGCCAGACACCGGGAGGAGACGAGACTAGGACGTGACTAGAAACCCGATTGAGGTTTAAATTGCGATTTAAGTCGTTTTGCTAGAATTTGTAGCTCTTTCACCTCTGTGTGACCTCTGACCTGGCCGTGTTTGCGCTCGGCTCTGGCGTGGGCGAGTGTAGCTGTAGTGGTCGGGGGAGGGGAGTGTTTCTGTTGCGCTGCCTCCAAACAAACTCCTCCCTCCGTTCTGACACGTTTCAGCTGACGAGCATCAAGACGGACGCCGCCGCCCCGACCTCCCGCCGCCCCGCATGACCGGACCGACAGAACCTCGTCTCTGCTTTGCAGCAGGCGGAGCCTGGAAACCCGTGTAAGCAAACCTGACAAACTTTACAACCTGCTTTTTTATTTTGACAAAACTTTTTTTTTTTTCCAAGTGTGAAAAACAATAAAGTTGTTTAGTGGTAGATTTTTCCTTCTGTAGCTCCACTTCCTGTCGTCATGATGATGTAATAAAGTGTTTACTGGGGCTCTGTGCCGACGTGGTTTTCTGCTCGCCGTTGTCATGGGGGACCAGCAGGAGGGACTTGAGACCCTCATCGTGCTTCTGAGGCGTCCCACCTTGATGATGTCATCGTTTATGTTTTTATATCCACTTTTGTTATTATGAGATGCTGAGAGATATTTTGGAAGATGTTTGTTAAATCACTTTGTTCATGTGATGACTTTTAAATAAGCTTCTACACACACACACACACACACACACACACATGTATGGTCATGTGACTGCTGTGCTGCTGACCGATTTCCTGGGTAAGTGACCTCACTGGACCTGGACCAGCTCTGACCCGTCACCCGTTTGTAAATATGTTCAGAACAATAAAATCTTTGGACAAAAATTCTCTGTTCTTGATTTCACTCACTTCTCTCACCGGGTCCAAAAGAACCTGTTAAATATACTAAGGTAAAATTATTTACTTTTTTGGATTAGATTTCAGAGGAAAACTTGTTTTAAGTTCAAGCATTAAATAAATCATGTTAAGCAGCAAAAGTGGCCCCAGTAAACTAAATCTAATTGTAATGTTTTTAGTTCTAGGTATATATTCTTGAACTATGCCTTATGGTGGTACTTTTTTGTTAATAAATATGAATGTCCTTCTTACTAAATATACTCAGGTTATGGTGATGACGTCATGCACCAACATTCTGTTGTGTACTTTCCTTTTTTTTCAATTATTACCGAGACTTAATATAATAAATAATGTTCCAAATGTATCTGGCGTGTCGACCCGTTCAGTTTTAAACAGAACAGAACAGTGGATCCTCAAATAGCGTCCCCTGCTGCATTAGTCTTAATTGTGCGGAACCTTTGACGTGATCGAGTTTCTATCCGGACCGAGCGAAACGGAACTTCCGGCGTTTGTTCGGCTTCTGTTGTGAAGTAGAATTTTCGCTTTGCTGTATAAATGGAGTCTTAAAGTTGGCTGGCACCGTGGAATGTTCAAGAAGATGGGGAAGAGAGTAAAGGTGAGTGGTTACGAACCAAAATATAATTTAATTCTCCCTGGAACACCGGAATATTTGAGTGTTAATAGCAGATTAATTCATCTTCCATCACCCCGTACCAGTCAAAATACACTCAAACAATTCTATATTTTCCTTTCCTAAAATAACCCACGATTTGAAATGATAGGTTTGTTATTTGCAGTATTACACAAGTAAGAAACTCCTCGGTTTTATTACGAGAAAGAAGACTTTACTTAAAAATGTAAACCCTGCATGGTTTCACCTGCATAATTTTAAAGTGATTAATATTAAATACATTTTAATTAATATGTTCGTTTCTAATTCTAATTACAACTTTTTGGACGTGAGGAAATTCATCTTCTTGGTTTTTTAAAATGACCAAAAAGCTGGATTTATGTTGAGATAATATCCCATTGACACATGTTTTATGTAATTCCCCATTATATATGAATGGAATTATGAAAGTTATGATCCCTTTGAATACACTAAACCCATTTTAACACACTTTTTTAAAATTTGTTTGACCGAGTAAATAGTAAGTGCCCTAAAAACAAATCTTCCTCCTCAATTAAATGCTTCCCGTAACAGGGAGTGACGATCGTCAAGCCCATTGTTTTTGGAAATGTTGCCCGCTACTTTGGAAAGAAGCGTGAAGAAGATGGTCACACGCACCAGTGGTCCGTCTACGTCAAGCCGTTCATGAACGAGGTATGTGATGTCATCAATAAGCGACGAGCAGCAAAAGTTCCGACATGACTTGTGTTTCGGTGTCGCTGAAGGACATGTCGGCGTACGTGAAAAAGATCTCATTCAAACTCCACGAGAGTTATGGGAACCCACTGAGAGGTGAGACCGTCCACAACAGAAGTGTAGTGACCTCTTGACTGACGTGTGTGTCCGCCTCAGTGGTCACCAAACCTCCATACGAGATCACAGAGACCGGCTGGGGGGAGTTTGAGATCATGATTAAGATCTTCTTTATCGACACCAACGAGAAACCGGTCAGTATTGAACCAGGATGCCAAAGAGATTTGACCTCGATTGATGTGAAGTATGACCCTGACTCTGGTCACCTCTGTTTAAGTTCTTGTCAACCTATTAGACTAGATACTGTGTTCAGTGTGCTATTGGCTACATTCGAAAATAAGGTAAATTTAGAGCATTTACGTTAGCAAGACAGAGACCAAGTTCTTACAGCGGACATGTGATATCATGTGACAATAAAAGTGTTGGAAATATTGTGTATTTATCATGTGTGTATGTGTGTGTGTTAGGTCACAATGTATCACCTGTTGAAGTTGTTCCAGTCAGATTCCAGTGCAATACCCAAGAAGACTGTTGTCTCTGAGTTCTATGATGAAATGGTCAGTACTGCTGTGTGTGTCTGTGTGTAGTTTGTCTCTAGAAAAATGTGTTTAATGTGTGTGGTTTTTTTTTAATTCAGATTTTCCAAGATCCAACAGCGATGATGCAGCAGCTGCTGACGACGTCCAGACAACTGACTCTGGGAGCTTATAAGCACGAGACCGAGTGTAAGAAAGTACTTTTACTAGACTAGTTGTGGGATTTGACGAAACTTGACTTGATGTTTGTGTGATCAGTCGGCGAGTTGGAGCAGAACACCAAAGAGAAGTTAGAGTCGGCAAAGAAGAGGACCAGTCAGGAGATCGGGGAGTTGAAGGACAAACTGAAGGTCAGCAGAGAAAGCATCAACCACCTGAAGTCGGAGATCCGAAGACTGGAGGAGGATCCGGACCAGAAAGACCTGTGACCTGTTGTTTGTTTTGGTTTACCTTTTTATTCTTTCTTTTTTTTTTTTAAATAAAGTAAAACATTTTTACTTGTGGCGGTTTGTGTTTCACTGTGGTGTTCAGTAAAAGTACTATTTATTTAGTACTGAGCTCACAACACGTGTAGTTAAAAAGAAAAACGTCCCACGGTCCGTGAAGGCAACACACAGGAAGTGCAGGATTTCCTCCTTCGTGTTCGGTGTGGAGCGGAATGTTGCGGAGTTTGAAAGTGTTAAAAAAGACTTTAACCAGGTTCAAATTTACTCACCGTCACTGGACCAGGTAAGTAGTATTAGTCGCGGATGCGTTGCGGAAGTGACGTGTTCTTTGAAACTTTTACTGGCTTCATCCCAAACGGAAGTTTAGCTGATTTGACATTACGAGTCTCTTGTTAAAGAAAATAATTTAACGTCGTAATTCTTAAACAGTAGAAATAACATAAGAGTAAACACGACACGAACATGAAAGTGACAAAAGTCGTGTTTTATTTTCTACTGTCGTTTTGTTTACGCTGGCTGTTTAAGTCACGTGACCAAAATCCGTGACGTCACCGGCTCAGCTGAGCCACCTGAGCTGCACAGAATCTTCGCGGTTCCGGTTCCATCGTTTTCGCCTCCCGGACCGTCAGAGTGGACCCGGTGTTTGACGTACATAGAGCCCGATTCGGACTCGCGAGTTCACACCGAAGCTAAATGAAGGAGCTGCTGTCAATCATTTTCTGACGTGTGAAGATCTCGCCTGTCACTCCGACGAATCTGTGTGTGTGTGTGTGTGTGTCGCAGATCCGTCGCCATGGATACGCCAGCATCTTCTAACGCGGCAGCGAGGGATCCAGAGCTGATGGAGGTGAAGAGCCGATGAGTCACGTGATCTTCATACGTGACCATGAATGTTCCTGTCGCCATGGAAACTTGAACTTGTCCTCATCACCAGGAAACAGCGGCGCTGAGAGGAGCTCATGGAGGTCATGTGACCCCGAAGAGTGACGTCAGACCCGACGTGAGTTGGATTTTTTAAATGTAAATATCACGCAAAAAAGGTAAAGATGCTTAATATATAATTGTGTTATATTTAGAATAACCCTTTGTTTTTAACTCAAATAAAATATATTCACCTTAATCATTTTGAGCAGCCATACCTTGACAAAAGTCCTGAAACAAAACCTCTAGAGTCATTTATAGACACTAGAAATAAACAGAAATAAATACAAAATAAAATTGTAAGTTTCTAGGTGATCTTTGACCTCTTCTGGTCCAGGAGGACGTGACCCGGTCCTGCCGGGACAAAAAGGGTCACTGGATGAACCCATGGCCCACTTGGAGGTTCCCCTCGTCTCTGTCTCTGCTGAGGTTCCTGCTGCTGGACCAAGACCACAGTGACATCCCCTCAGATCCTAAGGTGAGACCCTGACCCGGTTCTTTGATCTAATCTTTCAGTTTCAGAATTCTTCCTCTCTGACCACAGACTCTGGACTCCAAACTTCCAATTATGGAACCGTTCTTTGTCAAGAGTCCAGATCAGTGCGGTACTGGTTCTGGTCTGAGGGTCACTTGGCTCGGGCACGCCTCCGTTTTGGTGGAACTTGATGGACTCAACATCCTGACGGATCCGATCTTCAGCCAGCGGGCTTCCCCGCTGCAGTACATGGGTCCGAAGCGGTACCGAGGGCCACCTTGCAGTGTGGAGCAGGTGGGTTAATGTGTTCTCTCCGGGGTCTCTGTCCTGATCGTCTTTGTCTGTCCCAGCTTCCCCAAATCCACGCGGTCCTCATCAGCCACTCGCACTACGATCACCTGGACCTCCACACCGTCAAGAGTCTAAACTCTCGCTTCGGATCAGAACTACGCTGGTAAGCGTCCGGACCCTCCGACGCCTCAGAGAAGCTCTTGACTAATGATGTCTCGTCTCAGGTTCGTCCCTCTGGGTCTGTCGGACTGGATGGTGAAGATGGGCTGTGAGGATGTGTCGGAGCTGGACTGGTGGCAGCAGGACTGTCTTCCGGGCCGGGATGAGGTTTCGTTCGTCTGCACGCCGGCCCAACACTGGAGCAAGCGCACGCCACTGGACACCAACAAGGTCCGGTCCAAACTTCTCTCTCTCTCTCTCTCCGGGTTTGGTTTAAGTCTCTGGTCTCTTCAGGCTCTGTGGGGCAGCTGGTCCGTCATCGGTCCAAAGCACCGGTTCTTCTTTGCCGGCGACACCGGTTACTGCTCGTCCTTCAAAGAGATCGGAAGGAAATTTGGACCGTTCGACCTCGCAGCTATTCCCATCGGAGCGTATCAGCCCCGGTCTGTTCACAAACACACTATTATGTGTTTTAATCTGCTGTTAAACCTGTGTGTGTGTGTGTGTGTGTGTGTGCGTGTGTGCGTGCGTGTGTAGGGAGGTGATGAGAGGGCAACATGTGGACCCTGAAGAGGCGGTTCTGATCCACCAAGACGTTTGTGCCAAAAAGTCTGTTGCTGTCCACTGGGGAACCTTCGCCCTCGCTCATGAGGTGTGTGTGTGTGTGTGTTTGTGCACGCTTGTGTGCTCTGCTGTAACTGTGTGTGTGTGTGTGTGTTTCAGTTCTACCTGGAGCCGCCTCAACGTCTCAGAGAAGCTCTGAAGCAGAGAGGTTTAGATCCAGAATCCTTCTTCACTCTGAATCACGGGGAATCTCGACTCGTCGGCGACCACCCGGAGCAGTGACATCATCGACATCAGACGCAGTGATGTCATCATTGTGAGCGGGCTGCAGGCGTCACCACCAAGCAGCAATTTTCATCATCATGTGCAGTTGGCATCATTATGAGTGACATGCTTTCATCGAGAGCTATGATGTCATCAAGGTGAGCAGTGATGTCATCAAGGTGAGCAGTGATGTCATCAAGGTGCGCAGTGATGTCATCAAGGTGAGCAGTGATGTCATCAAGGTGAGCAGTGATGTCATCAAGGTGCGCAGCGATGACTTCCCGAGGAAAACGGACCTCTGGTGTGGAGGCACCGGGTCCATTCTTTGGATGTGCGGTTTAAACATCATGATCTCCTTCAAGAACTCAAGTTTCCTCCAAAACCAATGACTCCTTTAATGCTGGACTGTTGCCATGGTAACTCTCGGAAGAGAATCGACCGAGGCGAGTCGCATGAATGTTCACATGATCTTCACAATCCCGAGTTTTATTCTCAATAAACATCACGTTATTATTATTAAATATATTATTTTTATTTCCTCTGTGTCTGACTGTTGGAAAATACATTTTTATGAAAAATATGATTAAAAAGTTATGATCATTTTTCTTATGGAGACAGGAATTAAAAACAAATTAATTGAGATAAATATTTACAGTATAATAGTTAATTCACCAGATTAATCGATGGCTGCGTCGGTGACTTCTAGCTGTGTGTGTCTCTGCTGAAGTTCAGAAAGAGTCCATCGTGTTCTGGTTCTGAGTCCAGACTCTCCCGGGCTCTCAGTACGTCTGGACTGGCACCAGACTCGGTATCATGCAGCAGGGTTGCCGACTCACAGGACCAGGGGTCCGGGAGGATCCCAGGGGAGGAGGGGAGGACCGGTCTGTCCCCACGGTTTCTTGGTTCTGAAGTCACGGCACCTGCAGGAGGGGGAGAGGGTGAGTCTTCTGACCAGAACTTCTGCTGCTCGAGAGGTCAACGCACCAGTGAAGGAGGGAGCCCTCTGGTGGTCCATACAGGTGCTGCAGGTGTGAAGGGAAGGTTCAGCCACAGGGACGCTCTCCTCCAGACAGGAAGTCATCTCGCAGACCGAATGGCGTCTGACTCCACTTCCTGTGGATGAGTCCGGGTCCGACTCTACTACAGGGGTCAGCACAGGAACGTTGTAGCTCTTGGACCGAACCACCGGGTTCTTCACTGCTGGAGGGGCTGAGGTTCTGGAAGATCTGTAGTGTCTCTCTGAAGATGGAGACCAGAATAAGGACACACTAGAGAAGCAGACACACACACACAAACATGCCCACAAACACACATGCATGCAAACAAAAACACATTCACACAAGCACACATACAGAAACACACACAAATGCATGCAAACAAACATGCACAAACACACATGCAAGCAAACAAAACGGACAAACGCATGCACTCACACAAAGACACACATGCTCACAAACATGCATAAATACACACACAAACACACAAGCATGCATGAAAACAAACACGCACACAAGCACAAACATATGCACACATGCATACAAACATGCACGTACATACACACACAGACACAAACACCTCCCAAAACACACATACATGCAAACAAACATACACGCAAAAACACAAATGCACGCAAACAAACATGCACAAATGCACAAAAACACAAAGACACACATGCACACAAACATGCATGAATACACACAAACACACATGCATGAAAACAAACACGCACACAAGCAAAAACCCCTGAGTTATCTATCATAACCTCAGGTTCTACGAGTTGGTGCGAAGCCCTCCAACGGCTTCGCTATGGGTTTACCCCGAGGCACCGCCTCGTCTCTGAGAAAGCTTAATGAACTCGCCACCCAGCAGGGGGCAGTCCCTTCCTATAAAGGCGGGAAGCACCCGCCGCACTTTCTCCAACTGAAAACTCAGCGAGAAGGGCGGCCGCTGGGCGACGAGGTTGGAGGGCTTCGCACCAACTCGTAGAACCTGAGGTTATGATAGATAACTCAGGGGTTCTACGTCATTGGTGCTCCGCCCTCCAACGGCTTCGCTATGGGTTTACCCAAAAGGCGAAGCCTGACGGGATAAATGTACCCCCAGCTGGACGCCGCTCCTGGAGCAGCATCACTAGGGCCCCGCCGGCCCAGGGTCCAAACCCACTTGAGCCGTGGGCCCTGAGGGGGGCACAACAGCGCTCAAAACAGTATGAGCTACTAACCCGCCGTTACGTCGAGGAGATAGGCCTTAGCGAAGGTAGACGTGGACGCCCAAGAGGCAGCAGAGCAGATATCCTCTGCTGCCACACCCCGCAAAAGAGCCACTGAGGCTGCCACGCCACGGGTGGAATGTGCCCTCAGACCGCTAGGAGCGGATCCACCCGCTGCTCGGTAGGCCCGGATAATGGCCGATCTCACCCAATGAGAGAACCTCTGGGGGGAGACCGCCTCTCCCCGCCGGCATCTACCGTGGCAGACAAAAAGGGCATCAGAGCGCCTAAACTCGGCCACCCGCCGCAAGTAACAGGCCAACGCCCTCACTGGACACAACAGGTGGAGACGTTCCTGACCCGGGTCCGAGTGAGGCGGCGGGTGAAAGGCCCGCAGCGTGAAGGTCGTCGCCCGGAACAAGGAACTCAGAATCTTCGGGCGGAACGCTGGGTTAGGACGCAAAGACACCGAAGACTCCTCGACGCCAAAGGAAAGACACTCAGGGCTAATGGAGAGGGCACAAAGCTCACTTGCTCTCTTCGTGGTTGTTAGTGCCAGAAGGAGCGATACCTTGAAAGACAAGATATCCAGTGGGACTTGGTCAAGAGGCTCGAAGGTCGGGCCTGTGAGAGAGTCCAGTACCAACTGGAGATCCCACTGAGGGCTGGAAGGCCTTGCAGGAGGTCGAAGCCTGCAGGCACCCCGCAGGAAACGCGCCACCAAGGGGTGGGCGCGAACCGAAGCACCCTCAAAACCGACATGCCTCGTCGCTATGGCTGATGCGAACACTCTCAGTGTCGCCACAGTCCGCCCGTTATCCAGCAAATGTTGCAGGAAAAACAGGATAGCGGAGACCAAACAAGAGCTGGGGTCCAAGGACCTGTCTGAACACCAGCGGGAGAATATCCCCCACTTTGAGGCATAAAGCCTACGTGTTGATGGGGCCCGGGCGTTCTCCAGCGTGTGGAGAACGTCCGGGTCCAAGGTCCCGATCAGCTCGTCCCGTGCAGGAGCCACACCTTGAGAGGCCGGCCCAGCACCGGGGGCGCTGTCAGAGTCCCCCCCGCCTGTCACAGGGCAGCGGGGCCCCAAGGGATGGCCCACGGGGCCCCGACCGCCATGCGCACCAGCTCTGGGAACCAGAGCGCCCCCGGGGAGTCTGGTGCCACTAGAATTAACCTCAGCCCCCCCCGCCTCGTCCTCCGAATCAAGCCGCGGAGGAGGGAAGGCGAACAGCAGACCGACCGGCCACCTCGAATGGGCTAAAGCGTCCACGCCTAGTGGGGGGCAATCCGAAGCCCTGAGGGAGAACCAAAGAGGGCATTTGAAGTTCTCCTTGCTGGCGAAGAGGTCTGCAACCGGGTGACCGAATCGAGACCAGATCTCGCTTGCCACTGCCTCGGACAGACCCCATTCGTCCTGGACGGCCCCCCTCGACAGTCTGTCCGCTACTGCATTCAGCTCTCCCGGGACGTGCTGGGCTCTGAGCGAAAGCAGGTGACAGTCCGCCCACAGCCAAATCTTCCTTGCCACACTCAGAAGGGCTGGGGATCTGACTCCACCTTGGCGATTTACGTACGCCACGGCGGTGGAGCTGTCTGATAATACTAGGACGTTGGACCGTGACAGTTGGGGAGAGAGGTGAAGCAGGACATTGTGAATCGCCTTCAGCTCTAGCCAGTTTATGTGTCTGAGCACCGGACTGCTCCAGACCCCACTGGCGTAGGCCTGACCCGAGGTGCCTCCCCAACCTGTCAGGGAAGCGTCTGTAAACACTTGAGTGTAACGAAGGACGCAACCCAATGGAACTCTCCGCCTGAGGTCGGCGTGAGAGTTCCAAAACTGGATGTCCTGCAAAACCCGAGCGGGAAGGCGCACTTCCCGACCTCTTTCCCGCTTGAGGTCTAGCTTGAGACGACCAAACCATCTCTGAAGCTCCCTCATGTGCAGCAAGCCCAGCCGAACAACCGTGTGGGCTGCCGCCATGAGCCCCAGGAGGGACATAACAGTGCCTGCTGTTGTCACGTGACACCGAGCTTCCAGCAACTGTGTTGTCAGTCGGAGAATGGGCTGGATACGCACGTCCGGGAGGCGCGCGTATCCTTCCTCCGAGTTCAACAGTACCCCCAGGTAAACTAACTGTTGAACTGGAGTCAGAGCGCTCTTGCTGAGGTTCACTGTGAACCCCAGGGTGGCAATATGGCTCAACACCTTCTGTGTGTGAGCGTAACTTTCTGCCTCTGACCTGGCAAGGATCAACCAGTCGTCCAGATAGGTCAAGATCCTTACCCCACTCACTCTCAAAGGCTCCACTGCCGCTTCCACACACTTGGTGAAGGTCCTGGGTGCCAGAGAGTAGCCGAACGGGAGTCGAGTGTACTGAAACACCCGACCCTCGAGGGCGAAACGCAAGTACTTTCGATGTCTCTTGACTATCGGTATGTGAAAGTACGCGTCGGTCAGGTCGATAGATGTCATCCAATCTCCTGGACATACACCTGAAAGCAGTTTCTTGACCGTCAACATGCGAAACGGGCGGGTAGCTATGAACTTGTTCAAATAGCTGAGGTCCAGAATGGGCCTCCAACCCCCGGTCTTCTTCGCCACGAGGAAGTACCGGGAGTAAAACCCTGTCACCATCTCGGCTGCAGGGTCCAGTTCTACGACCTCCTTCTGCAGCAGAGTAGACACCTCGTTTCTCAAACAGGATAGTTTCTCCTGCTCCGCCATACGCGTCCAGAGAATCCCTGAAAAACGCGGGGGTTGACGGGCAAACTGTAGTGCATAGCCCCGCCTGATTACTCCCCCCAGCCAAGTGGGTCCTAGAAGTAAAACCAGGCGACTCCAAGCCGAATAATGTTCTGTCAGAACCGCAGCCCTGGCGAACCTTGGGTAGTCCTCCGGCCCGCCCCCCAAGGACGGGCCGTAGACGAAAGGGCATCACACAAGCCGCGTCTCTATCTCTTGAATCCACAGAGCATGTACTCGAGTTGGATTCACTAGAACCCCCACTCTCATACATAAAAGCCGGCTCTGTGGGAGAAGCGCGCAAGTGCGCGTGAGACACCTCAGATGCGCGTCGTGCGTGTTCCCTTCCCCCCCCGGAAGTCTTCCCAACTCCCTGAGCACTTCTTAGTGTCACCGGAGCTGACAAAACCCGCGATGTGGAGGAATGCGCTGGAGAATTAACCCGGAGCTGAAGTGAGTTAGGTCGCGCGCGCGTCGGCACCGCATCACTCACCCGGTCCCGTACATTCTCCAGCCCCGCTGGCGGTCCCGACCTGTTCGTCACTCGTGAGCTCCGACCGCCACGCACCTCTCCAGTTGATCGACCAGACGGGACGGAAGTTCCTCGCCCTCGCCTGGTCTCAGAACGGCGAAAAAACTCGCGCGTAAAAGCACCAGGTTGCGTCAGTTCCATGGCGCTTCTCCGCCGCCAAACGTGACGTCCTCCACGGTGCCAGTGTTTGTAGACAACGCTGTGGGGGAAGGAACAACCTCCGGTCAACATAGACATGTCCGGACAAGTTCCACTCACCTCATCAGCTGTCACGCTCTGTCGGGCACGAGCGCTGGTCGACGCGGAAGTAAACACAGCTGACTCAGCCGGTCTCGCGGACCTCTGCTCGTCTGTAAACAAAACACATGTGGTTGGAGTCTGCCCCTCATTCGTGTGGACAGACTCCGTTATTGCAGTCTCGGTATGACCCGGACGAAGGGGTTTAAAACCTCCTTCGGAAACACATGCACGCTACCAACATCTCTCTCAGAACGAACCACAGAAATGTCATACGTTCTTTTGTTTTTATTTACATAGAGCCCTTTGAAAGAGTAGGGGGGAGGAGGGCTCCCCCGAGACGAAGCCTCGACGCCCCTGCGTCCTCGCCGCTGCGGGTCCCTCCTCCGCTGGCTCCGCTGCGGCTGCTGGCTCCGCTGCTGGCTCCCCGGCTCCTGCTGCGGAACCCGGCGACGCTCGCTCGCTCTGGTGACGCTTTCCCCCCGCACCAGCTGATTGGTCCGTCCAGGAGGAGCCTCCGGTCTCTCTCCGGCAGCGCTGTGGCCAGGTCTAGCCACAGGTGCCGGTGGCCCAGCTGTCCAGCGTCGCGTAGTCCCCCTCCCAGGATCGCGTACGCCTGCGACATCCGGAGGAGCGCAGCCACCGAGTCCTTGACTTCCTCCAACTCCGAAGGTCCAAGGTCGTCTCGGTCCACGGTGAGCCTGTCGAGCGCACCGCACAGGAGAGCCATGTTGTTTGCGAGGGAGACCACCTGCGTCCCCCCCTTGTAGGATCGGTTGAACAACATTGCCGTCAACCTGTCTTCAGCTCTAGGCAGAGCTACAGGGCGGCCTGGCCACAGTCGAGCTCCCGGGTCGAGGTTCGCCGCGGCGGTGAATATGCGCGGCAGGACGTCAAGCGGGTAGCGAGGAACCGGCCCGGCTCCCCCGACCGCTTCGACGTCCCCCGGCTCGGAACCGAACAGGGTGCTCGGATCCGCCTCATAACACCGCCGGTCGTCCTCCTCGTTGTAGTCGGCCCACGACCTGGCTGGAGGACGCGGCGTGCGCCGACGGGCCTCGTATGCTCCCCGTCTCTTCCGGACCTCCTGGGGAAGCATACGGCAGGCCCCACAATCCGCAAACGCGTGATCTGGGCCTAGACAGACGAAGCAGAGAGCGTGTGTGTCCCCCCTCCCCAGGGGGGTGTCACACGTTAAGCACAAAGACACATCTACTTCCACGTTCATGCTCACGTCCGCCATGCTGTATCCAGGAGCTTTCTCGCTGAGTTGAAAATGGAGAAAGTGCGGCGGGTGCTTCCCGCCTTTATAGGAAGGGACTGCCCCCTGCTGGGTGTCGAGTTCATTAAGCTTTCTCAGAGACGAGGCGGTGCCTCGGGGTAAACCCATAGCGAAGCCGTTGGAGGGCGGAGCACCAATGACGTAGAACGATAATGTGCACAAACATATGCACACAAACACACACATACAAACATGCACCCACATACACACAAACACACACACAAAGAATAACGCAATAAAACACACCCAACAGGCAGCACTGTAGTGACTGTTCGTCAGCTGACCAGAGTCCGTTGGTCGAGAGATACGGAGACACAACTTTCTGGACGAGACATTCCAGACGCACATAGTCATCTGTGACACTGTGCGTGTCTGTGTGTAGTTTGTCTCTAGAAAAATTTGTTTAATGTGTGCTTTTTTTTTTAATTCAGATTTTCCAAGATCCAACAGCGATGATGCAGCAGCTTCTGACGACGTCCAGACAGTGGCGGTTCTACACTGAATTACTCCCCGGGCGAGCCTCCCCCCCGTCCGATCATTTGGAGAGACCCAGAGGTGAAGTGTCCCCCGCCCCCTCCTTTCTTCTCTCACTCACAGCTGCACCTCGTCAGTTACCTAAAACCGCTACTGCGCAGACACACACTGACACGTGCGCACACCAGTGACATGCACACAAACGCATAACTACACATCACAAACAAACCTATAAAACGAATAAAACAAATGCGCACGCGCATACCAAAAAAAGCTGCGCACGCGCATGCATAAAAAAGCTGCGCACGCGCATACCAAAAAAAGCTGCGCACGCGCATACCAAAAAAAAGATGCGCACGCGCATACCAAAAAAAGCTGCGCACGCGCATACCAAAAAAAGATGCGCACGCGCATACCAAAAAAAGAAATCTTCGTGGAGGGAATCACGTGACTAACGTTTTTTTTTTTATTCCTGAATGAATCTGGTCATATTCTTTTGGCAAATTTTATCTCAGATATTTTTTGAGCCACTTTTAGAAAACCATTCGTATGAAGCAACCTTTTTTTTTTTGGTAATTTCATAACTTTTTTTTAAAGAATAGAAATTAAAGAAATAACATGAATGTTACACTTAAGTAATCTCATTTTTTTTCTGTCCAACGAAACATTTATTTGTGATTTGTGACACGCTCGACCACAGCTCTGATGTGAGAGGTTGGACTCCAGTCAATCTGCTGGGAGTTGAACCTGAGCAGGTGAACATCTCTCACGGGTTGAACGGAGAAGAGTGATGGACAGCATGTGCCAGTGAAGATCTGTGTGATGGACATGTTTGGGAAAGTTATTTGTTACAGTTTTACACTTTGTTTTAAAAGTGAATTATTTTTTTATCGTCGATATTTACACTTTAAATGTTAATATATACAACATACTTATACCATGATGACTATAGTGCCTGTTTAAATGGGCTTTGAAGAAGAAGAAGAAAAAATGATATATTACAAATTAAATGACACATATCACACACATACATATATATATTTCTGGTAGTGGGAGTTAAACCTCAGCATATATGTAGATATTAAAATTTTCTGATATAACATGTAAACATCATACAATTACAGTATATATAACAACTATTAAATGCACTATTTAAAACATTATTTAATTGTTCTATTTATATATATGTTGCACTATTTTCTACTTATTTATATTTATATTTATACTTTTGTATACATTTATTTAATGCAATATTTATAACATTCATTTATTCTGTGTATATTATACTGCTCTATTTATATTAATATTTATATTTATACAATCACCCTATGCTGTGTTTTTTAAACGGTTGCCAAGCAACGAAATTGCGTTGCCAATTTTTCACTGCTGTGCTCTTCTGTGCAATGACAATAAAGAAAGTCTAAAGTCTAATAACAATAGATTATTATTCGAAAAGAAAGTTAAAGGAAGAATAAGACTTTAAATGAATATAATAAATAAATAATTATTTGACATGGAAACTTCTAGCTTGGTTTAATTTAGAGGAAATAAATGTTCTCAAATGTACTCATATAATGTCATGTTCAATAATGTCATTTAATATAAAAAACATAAAACGAATGCGCGCGCGCATACCTCATACAAAACCGTGTTGCAGAGGCGCATTTTAATTTTTGTTATCAAGCGCTCGTGCCGCCCCCCGTATGTCATGAAAAAATGCCGCCCCGTGCGGCTGCCCCGTTCGCCCGTACCTAAAACCGCTACTGCGTCCAGACAACTGACTCTTATAAGCTTATAAGCACGAGACCGAGTGTAAGAAAAGTACTTTTACTAGACTAGTTGTGGGATTTGACGAAACTCGACTTGATGTTTGTGTGATCAGTCGGCGAGTTGGAGCAGAACACCAAAGAGAAGTTAGAGTCAGCAAAGAAGAGGACCAGTCAGGAGATCGGGGAGTTGAAGGACAAACTGAAGGTCAGCAGAGAAAGCATCAACCACCTGAAGTCGGAGATCCGAAGACTGGAGGAGGATCCGGACCAGAAAGACCTGTGACCTGTTGTTTGTTTTGGTTTATCTTTTCTTCTTTCTTTTTTTAAAAAAAAATAAAGCAAAACATGTTACTTGTGGCGGTTTGTGTTTCACTGTGGTGTTCAGTAAAAGTACTATTTATTTAGTACTGAACTCACAACACGTGTAGTTAAAAAGAAAAACGTCCCATGGTCCGTGAAGGCAACACACAGGAAGCGCAGCATTCCATCCTTCGTGTTCGGTGTGGAGCGGAATGTTACGGAGTTTTAAAGAGTTAAAAAAGACTTTAACCAGGTTCAAATTTACTCCACGTCACTGGACCAGGTAAGTAGTATTAGTTGCGACGCGTTGCCGAAGTGACGTGTTCTTTGAAACTTTTAGTTGGCTTCATCCCAGGCGAAGTTTAGTGGATTTGACATTAATTATGAGTCTCTGTTAAAGAAAAATAATTTAACGTCGTAATTCTTAAACAGTAGAAATTTACATCCCAATAAGAGTAAACACGACACGAAACATGAAAGTGACAAAAGTCGTGTTTTATTTTTAATTTCGTTTTCATTTGCTGGCTGTTTAAGTCACGTGACCAAATCTCGTGACGTCGCCGGCTCAGCTGAGCCACCTGAGCTGCACAGAATCTTCGCGGTTCCGAGTCCATCGTTTTTTCGCAGAGTGGACCCGGTGTTGGGCGTACATTGAACGCGACTCGGACTCGCGAGTTCACACCGAAGCTAAATGAAGGAGCTGTCAATCATTTTCTGACATGTGAAGATCTCGCCTGTCACTCCGACGAATCTGTGTGTGTGTGTGTGTGTGTGTGTCGCAGATTCGTCGCCAGCATCTTCTAACGCGGCAGCGAGTGATCCAGAGCTGATGGAGGTGAAGAGCCGATTATCACATAAGTGACATGAATTTGGTGACCATCAGAGTTGTAATTACAAAGCTATTACAAAATGTATGTGAAATATTGCACAAAAATGGTCATATTTATAATTTCAAGAAGAAATTAAAAAAAACTAATGGGTGTAGTAACTTGACATGAAAGTTCTTCATAAGTGACATAAATTTGGTGACCATCAGAGTTGTAATTACAAAGCTATTACAAAATGTATGTGAAATATTGCACACAAATGGTCATATTTATAATTTCAAGAATACATTTAAAAAAAATAATGGGTGTAGTAACTTGACATGAAGGTACTTCATAAGTGACATAATTTTGGTGACCATCAGAGTTGTAATTACAAAGCTATTACAAAATGTATGTTAAATATTGCACAAAAATAGTGATTTTGAAAAGAAATGTAAAAAACTAATGAGTGTGGTAACATATATATTGAGGCCCTTCTTTAGTCACATGAACATGGTGGCCATAAAAACTTAAATTAAAGAGTTATAAAGACAGGAATTAAATGAAGTCAACCCTTTTTCGGTGTTCGTCTATTGGAGGATGGTCCCTTATACGCCGTCTCACTTGCCACCTGCATAGAAATCCGTGTATTTTCTCAGGACAATATGACGAAATATTAAGGTTCAAACACACTTGTAGTCAATACAGCAGGTGACTGTGATTTGAAAAAGGTAAGATTTGTAATTCAACACCTTAGCGTTCCCAAGTTATTAACGCGCAAAGATCGAATCTGCCAATATCGAGCCAACTTTATTTAATCAAAATGCTTAATATATAATTTCGTTATATTTAAAATAACCGTTTGTTTTTAAATCTCAAATAAAATATATATACACCTTATCTTTTTGGAGCCATAAATTGACAAAAGTCCTGAAACAAAACCTCTAAAGTCATTTATAGACACAGAAATAAATAATAGAAATAAATACAAAATAAAATTGTAAGTTTCTACGTGATCTTTCACCTCTTCTGGTCCAGGAGAACGTGACCCGGTCTTGCCGGAACAAATGGGGTCGCTGGATGAACCCATGGCCCACCTGGAGGTTCCCCTCGTCTCTGTCTCTGCTGAAGTTCCAGCTGCTGGACCCAGACCACAGTAACATCCCCTCAGATCCTAAGGTGAGACCCTGACCCGGTTCTTGATCTAATCTTTCGATTTCAGAATTTCAGAATTCTTCCTCTCTGACCACAGATTCTGGACTCCAAACTTCCAATTATGGAACCGTTCTTTGTCAAGAGTTCACATCAGTGCGGTGCTGGTTCTGGTCTGAGGGTCACTTGGCTCGGGCACGCCTCCGTTTTGGTGGAACTTGATGGACTCAACATCCTGACGGATCCGATCTTCAGCCAGTGGGCTTCCCCGGTGCAGAACGTGGGTCCGAGGCGGTACCGAGGGCCACCTTGCAGTGTGGAGCAGGTGGGTTAATGTGTTCTCTCCGGGGTCTCTGTCCTGATCGTCTTTGTCTGTCCCAGCTTCCCCAAATCCACGCGGTCCTCATCAGCCACTCGCACTACGATCACCTGGACCGCCACACTGTCAATAGTCTAAACTCTCGCTTCGGATCAGAACTACGCTGGTAAGCGTCCGGACCCTCCGACACCTGAAGGATCTCTTGACTAATGTCTCGTCTCAGGTTCGTCCCTCTGGGTCTGTCGGACTTGATGGTGATGAGGGGCTGTGAGGATGTGTCGGAGCTGGACTGGTGGCAGCGGGACTGTCTTCCGGGCCGGGATGAGGTTTCGTTCGTCTGCACGCCGGCCCAACACTGGAGCAACCGCACGCTACTGGTCCGAAGCACCGGTTCTTCTTTGCCGGCGACACCGGTTACTACTCGTCCTTCAAAGAGATCAGAAGGAAATTTGGACCGTTTGACCTCGCGGCTATTCCAATCGGAGCGTATCAGCCCCGGTCTGTTCACAAACACACTATTATGTGTGTTAATCTGCTATTAAACCTGTGTGTGTGTGTGTGCGTGTGCGTGTGTGTGTAGGGAGGTGATGAGAGGGCAACATGTGGACCCTGAAGAGGCGGTTCTGATCCACCAAGACGTTTGTGCCAAAAAGTCTGTTGCTGTCCACTGGGGAACCTTCGCCCTCGCTCATGAGGTGTGTGTGTGTGTGTGTGTGTGTGTGTGTGTGTGTGTGTGTGTGTGTGTGTGTGTGTGTGTGTGTGTGTGTGTGTGTGTGTGTGTGTGTGTGTGTGTGTGTGTGTGTGTGTGTGTGTGTGTGTGCACTGCTGTAACTCTGTGTGTGTGTGTGTGTGTTTCAGTTCTACCTGGAGCCGCCTCAACGTCTCAGAGAAGCTCTGAAGCAGAGAGGTTTAGATCCAGAATCCTTCTTCACTCTGAATCACGGGGAATCTCGACTCTTGACTCCTTAAAATGCTGGACTGTTGCCATGGTGACCACATCTCAAGAAAGCTCAAGTCTCAAAAGAGAATCGACCGAGGCGACTCGAGTCGCATGAATGTTCACATGATCTTCACAATCCGAGTTTCATTCTCAATAAACATCACGTTATTATTATTAAATATATTATTTTTATTTCCTCTGTGTCTGACTGTTGGAAAATACATTTTTATGAAAAATATGATTAAAAAGTTATGATCATTTTTCTTATGGAGACAGGAATTAAAAACAAATTAATTGAGATAAATATTTACAGTATAATAGTTAATTCACCAGATTAATCGATGGTTGGGTCGATGACTTCTAGCTGTGTGTGTCTCTGCTGAAGTTCAGAAAGAGTCCATCGTGTTCTGGTTCTGAGTCCAGACTCTCCCGGGCTCTCAGTACATCTGGACTGGCACCAGACTCGGTATCATGCAGCAGGGTTGCCGACTCACAGGACCAGGGGTCCGGGAGGATCCCCGGGGAGGAGGGGAGGACCGGTCTGTCCCCACGGTGTCTTGGTTCTGAAGTCACGGCACCTGCAGGAGGGGGAGAGGGTGAGTCTTCTGACCAGAACTTCTGCTGCTCGAGAGGTCAACGCACCAGTGAAGGAGGGAGCCCTCTGGTGGTCCATACAGGTGTTGCAGGTGTGAAGGGAAGGTTCAGCCACAGGGACGCTCTCCTCCAGACAGGAAGTCATCTCGCAGACCGAATGGCGTCTGACTCCACTTCCTGTGGATGAGTCCGGGTCCGACTCTACTACAGGGGTCAGCACAGGAACGTTGTAGCTCTTGGACCGAACCACCGGGTTCTTCACTGCTGGAGGGGCTGAGGTTCTGGAAGATCTGTAGTGTCTCTCTGAAGATGGAGACCAGAATAAGGACACACTAGAGAAGCAGACACACACACACTAACACACACACATGCCCTCAAACACACATGCATGCAAACAAAAACACATTCACACAAGCACACATACAGAAACACACACAAATGCATGCAAACAAACATGCACAAACACACATGCAAGCAAACAAAACGGACAAACGCATGCACTCACACAAAGACACACATGCTCACAAACATGCATAAATACACACACAAACACACAAGCATGCATGAAAACAAACACGCACACAAGCACAAACATATGCACACATGCATACAAACATGCATGTACATACACACACAGACACAAACACCTCCCAAAACACACATACAGTACATGCAAACAAACATACACGCAAAAACACAAATGCACGCAAACAAACATGCACAAATGCACAAAAACACAAAGACAAATGCATGTACACCCACAAAGACACACATGCACACAAACATGCATGAATACACACAAACACACATGCATGAAAACAAACACGCACACAAGCAAAAACGATAATGTGCACAAACATATGCACACAAACACACACATACAAACATGCACCCACATACACACAAACACACACACAAAGAAAAACGCAATAAAACACACCCAGCAGGCAGCACTGTAGTGACTGTTCGTCAGCTGACCAGAGTCCGTTGGTCGAGAGATACGGAGACACAACTTTCTGGACGAGACATTCCAGACGCACATAGTCATCTGTGACACCTTTGGACTCGTGCACACCCTGTCAGATACACACAAACAACACAACAATCAGCAACAGTACCGAGGTCCTGCAGTCTTCGTGTCCACCACTAGAGGGCAGTATCCTGCGTGTCCTTCTCTAAAATTTGTGTGTGCGTGTGTTTGTGTACCTGCAGCACCAGCAGCATCTGGACGATGGACGGAGGAACTCGAGCTCGTGGTCGACTCAGAGCTTCGTCCAGTTTCAGGTTGAGAGTGATGATGTTCCTGAAGTGAAGGAGAGCCATCTGACGCACCGAGGGCTCCTTCCCCTGAATCAAAACACACACATCCCTTGTGTAACAATGTCCGGTGTGTGTGTGTGTGTGTGGGGGGGGGGGGGGGGGGGGGCACCTGGACGGGGTAGAAGATGGCCTGCAACATAGACAAGATGTCACAGAAGAAGAAGGTCCAGGTTTCTGCACAAGAATCCAGCAACTTCTGGCCTGAGGAGTTAGAGAGGGTTTACATTGTCAATATACGGATGTTTACACAAAACACTTTTGTTGATGGTTCGTGTGTCTTAGTGCGTGTGTGTGTGTGTGTGTGTGTGTGTGTGTGTGTGTATTTCGACCTTCATAGAGACGGATCTTGTCTCTCAGAATCACCACCCCTTTAGTGAGCAGATTCTGGAGATACTCAGCGAAGAACAACCCCAACTCTGTCTTCAGCAGCTGTCTACACAAATAAAAGCACACAATCCAGATCCAAGTACACACAGATAGACAATCAAACAGACAAGACCAAAGGAAAGACGGACAGATAGACGTACCGGACTCCTTCGTTCAGAGAAAAGAGTTCGTCGTCCGGCAGTTGTTTCCTCTGGAAGACGGCGATGACGGCGTTGTGGATGCTGAGGACACAAGAGGGAGATTGACTGACTAAGCTGGTCATGATGTCCTCCATCACTCTAATACTGTTTGTGATGAGAAAACAGGGGTTCTTGGGTTCGACAGAGGAACCAGGAACAGCCGAGTCCAGGACACGGTTCTCACCTGTTCCAGGTGGCGTTGGAGCCAGCCCTCTTCTTCCCAGAGTCCTCCGCCAGACCTCCTCCGACAGCCTGGGACAGGTCTTGGAGACTGCAGCTCGAGCCTCCACCCAGCCGCAGTCTACTCTGGATACTCCTGCTCGGTCAGACACACACACACACAGTTTACTCGTGGTACTCCTTCCCGGCAGGTCATGTGACCGCCAGACTTTTGTCTGCGCGGACAAAGAGACTGTTGTGGAGGTTCTTTCTTCAAGTGTGTGTGAACCGGGACGAGTGCGGAGGATCAACTCAGCGAGCTAATGAAGCTAAAGGAGCGTGAATGAATGAAAGAATGATGTCATGCAGGAATGTGTGTGTGTGTGTGTGTGTGTGTCACCTCCTCAGTGAGCCCTCTCTCTCCATGGAAACATCTGAAAAAAAAAACAACCAAAAAAACATCAACAACAAACTTCAGATGGTTTCCTGGTCCAACACTCTCGGGCAGACTTCTAGAACCGGATCTGATTCAACTGTTCACCATGACAACTACCCCGTCCCCCCCGTCACCCCTTTGCCTCTTCACCCTTTTATTCTTCTCATGCAGTCACTCTGGCAGAGGAACCTTCCATGTGCTTCATTTTTTTAAAAAAGAAAAAAGTGAGAGCCGAAACAACCAGATCAGAGTTCTGGGTCAGGAGGAGGAGGTGGTTGAGAGGTCCAACACAAGGACAAGCTGATACCCACAATCTTAATATGAGGCGCCACTCACAGCACGCAAGGACATCTCAGACCGATTAAAAAGTAACAGTAAAAACATACGTAGGACATAACATAAAAGAAAAAGAGGTATATATTCCAAAATGGAAAACTATAAAGATATTTAATTATTGAATAAACATGTTTAAAATGTGATTTTAGACAAACAGATGAATCCCACAGATGTCATGAACGCAGCAGATCATCATAATAGTCGGATTTGATCAGAGATCAAAATAATTTTAAATGATTTATTATGATTTATTATTGAATGATTTATTTCTTCACACTAAAATGACATCGAGTCGAGATGGCAAATAAGGAATGGTACCGTTTTTACGAAAGAAAAACCCGTATATAAACATCAAGTGAGTTTATGATACCGGATGACGTCACGTCTGCCGTGACCCTCAGGTGTTCTGTCGCTCCAACAAAGAGTTACTGAACTGACACAATAACTTTATCAAATGCGTCTTAAAAGTCCAATTTTTCGTCACAGCTGGAAGAAAGAATTAGCGGATTCTGCTGTTACCTGTTCACCTGTGTCACCTGTAGAGCAGGTCGAACTTCGTCCTGACGTTCACGCCTCCGTCAGACGCACTACCTGATCCGCGCCGAACCTACTGGAGTACGGCGGCTCCGTGTGGTCATACTGTTGAAAGTTTTATTTTCGTCACCTTCGGACACACTTGGTTTGGACCCGCCCACATCATTTAAAAAAAAAAAATATGAATAAAGGAGTTTCTCTGGTGAGCAGCAGATGTCACTGTGCCAGCATCACCTTGAGACAAAGGTAGGGGTTTGGGTAGCACACAGAAGAAGAGGCACACAGTTGTTAGAATGACCAAATTACACTCGGTGCCATGACAAAGCATTAATAAAGCACATTTGTTTCATTTTATTACTCCAGTTAAATCATCCTGTCACACTTAATTTTCTGCATACACCCCAGCATCGGGTCAAAACGGACCACGCAAATTACAGGAGGGCCATTGCTTATGTATTTTTTTTAGCGGCCATGGAGGTCGTGCACCTTGACAATACAAGGAATACCTTAAACACATTTGTTTTTTTGGCCACCTTGTCACCTCAACTCTGAGATGACACAAGTGTTAGGCTCCGGTTCCAAGTATGATATCAGATGGACCACGTGAGCGCAAACAATTGTTGCCCAAATGTGTAAAATGTTGTTTTTTGAAGGCGCGAAAAAAAAGGTATAATTCGACCGATTTTAATCACTCAAACTTTAAAAAATGGCCAAAAATCGACATGTCCGAAAATGAAAAAAAAAAGTTTGAATTACTTAAGTATGATATGGTTTTCCACTCTCAGATCAGACCACCAAGGTCCACAACTGAACGACCAGTAACCCGTTGATAACACTGGAACAGACAATAATAACCCTCTGTTTGGATGTCAAAGTGGGAGTAACAAAATTGTATTCAGCTGGCCATAATCAGTCATCCAGCTGGCAGAGCAGAGCGACTCCTCTCTTGATCCAGTGCAGCTGCTGCCTGCTGGTGGGCAAGTGCATACTGATGATATAGTTTGTGGAGTGTCCAGTGGTGGACAGCGCCCCCTTCCTTTCACTGGTCTTGTAGAGAGGGCACACATACACATCCCGACTCCCTGCCTCTTGTTGACCTGTACCAACACACAAAAACGTCAGGCTAAGCTGCACAAGGGTGATTGGGTACCACACTTTCATGGAGGCTCACTAGGTCGTATCCAGATAATGGGCATCGGGTCAAACAGAACTTTCGGTCGCTGCTCATCCAGGACGCCGCTGTTGGCAGAAAATACATTTTTACAATAAAGTTTACTTCATTCTAACAGTGCTTCAAGAATCTAGAGTTCATGTGTAAACAAGTACCTTTCCCGGTTCCATCGGGCCCCATCCAGAAACAAACCATGAATGTAAACACCGTCATCAGGGGACGACTCTGAAGTGTCAAACGAAAGAACTTGGAACTGAAAGCGCAGCAGGTCAATGGGGACATGGTACTTCCGTGCAAAGTTTTGGAGCACTCCCGTCAGGAAGGCCTGCGTGAAGAAAAACCCAGAGAGCCAGAAAACACTGGGCTTACCATTCTGGTACCAGTCCTGCGTAGAAAAGAGGGTTGAAGAACCAGTAGGGGTCTAGATTAGCAACTGACCTGGACTCACCAGCAGGAACTTGAGTCTGAGCAGCAGGTTGTTAATATAGCTGCCCAGTGGTTTTAAGCTTGGGTAGGAACGGCGTGTCCATTTCTCTGGGACCTTCCCAACCACCAGTGATGCGGCTATGCCCTCTAATCCTGAGTCCATCACCACCAGACCCTGGATTGCCTTCAGTAGGTCCTGCAGACTGACTCGTATGGTGCTACAGAGACTGAGAGAAAAGAAACCCTCAACTTATTGAGTTAAGAACCTCCCTAGAGCAAGATGGTCTATATCATACATGTTGTAGCGCTGCATCTCCTGGACCAAAACTATGTTCATGTTTTCCTCATAGAGGACCGGGAACTTCATTGAGACCACAGCTATGTCAAAGTTACATGGAAGCTTAAAAAAACAAAACAATCGTAAATAACTAAACACAAGAGAAGTTAAAAAACCTAGTTGAAAGATATTTAATGTTTGCAGATATCCTACCTTGGTCAGTATGTTGTGAGCAATGTCATAGAGTGCAGCATCATTAGCAGAGCTAGCTCCGCTCTTTGCAACACGGCCCTGTGTCACAAGCAGCGAGTCCAGCAGCTGCCTGGTTTGTTGAAGGTCTTTAGATATGTCAGCATTTTCATGCAGTCCAAACACCTCCGGGTTCTGAGACACAGGTAGACCCTGCAGAAACAGAAGTCAGTCTGTGCAAGAGTGTGATCATCACAATGCTCAGGTTCTACCTTGATGAACTCTAGGTAGCCTTCATAGGATGACTTGGGTGGGGCAAAGTAATCACCGCTGGGTGAGAAGGGGTAGCGCGATTTTTCGATAACGTCATGGTTGTAAAAATCCGCCAGCAGGGTTGTCAGAAGCCGACGGTCCCAGTCATCTGTTACACGTCCACCGTAGTTGCACTCACCTGTTAGGTAGGAGATTGCCTCAAAGGGGACATCCTCATACTCATTCACAAACATCTGAGAAGAAAAAGAGTCTGAATCTGAAGTGAAGTGAATCTAAAAGTTTGAAGCAAAAGATAAATTCTACCAAAGGAAGTTTCACCAACCTGCAGCTGTCGGATGCTAATCCTTAGGTCAGAGTCATTGAATCCATATGGTATGTTCCAACCCAGTGGACCATATTTCTTCCTCTCCTGAACTAAGGCATGAAAGAAGCAGAGTCCATACAAAAGTTTCTCCCAGCCCTGCACAAGATAATTTGGGTCAGTCTTTTGTCTGGATAGAGGGAAAGGCCAAACTTACAAGCTCCTTGTTCGGACAACTCCTAAAAAAGTCCTGGTCAGAGATGGGATCTGAATGGTACGATTGTAACAGATTCAGCCGAAGTCCAGTCGGAGGCTCGTTAGTCATCTTCACCCCATTCTGCAGAATGCTGACTGGGAACTTGAGACAGAAAGATGATGAGATTGGTGATAAAGAAGAAGTGCCAGAATCCATCAGAGGTGTTCTACTTTTGGTGAAGGATAGCTGGTGAGCCAGAGGCGGAATTCCGGGTGGCAGGTGTCAGGGCTTAAGTCCTCACAGATCTTCTCCAGAGTGGACATCCAGGACTCTGCCAAGTGGCAGTTTTGCAGACACACCCACCATCCCTCCAGCATGGCAGTGCAGATCATCTTAGCAGCGATTGGACCTTGGCCCTGACCAAGAGAGATGGACTGGAACTTGGCCCCACCCATGTTTCTATCACACGCAAACTTCAGCAGACCTGCAGAGGAAAATGTGTTACCATAGCTGCAGAGATACTGTATATTGCAACAACATTGCTACTAGCTTTACTTTAAACATGCTAGTTTTTGATGCTTACTAGCCATGGGATCAGCTCCGGGTGACAGCACAAACACCAGGGGACAGGAGGAAGAGGATTCCCGGTAGCTCTTGCTAAGGTCAAATGTTGGCGCTTGCACAAAGGTCTTTCCCAGGTGCGAAGTCACATACTTAACGATTGAAGGAACAACTTTATCTGGGCGAAGGCAGCGGACCAGGATCATTCTCTGCAGCGCATTGAGTTTCTGCCACCAAGGGCTCAATAGGGGACAGTTCCATGGTTCTTTGCTCTCGTACAGATGGCGGAAGTCGGCCGGTGTCTGGCACAAGGAATCTCTGTGGGTTACAGTCATTGCATCATTGGGGGACCATTTTTTAATTTCTCTGATGCTTCTGAGATCAAGCTTGTTTCTCATTGTAAAATACAAACTATGCCTATGTTAGTCGCTGCTGTCTGCAGCTCAAATGTTGAAGGGTCTCTCTGAGGCACAGTTATGCTTTTATCAACTTTTTCATTTTGGGATATCAGACCCGTTCTTAGTTGAAAAAGCTTCACTCAACCTGACTCCCTGGCATCCAGGCAGCTCATCTGCACGACAGATCTCTTCCCAGCTTCGTTCTGGCAGCCAGCTAGGGTGAGGGTTAGGTGCAGGGTTCTGTAGGCCGACGCCACCCGTCAGGAAGAAAACAAAGTCAGAGTGTTGGATCTCAGCTGCAGCCCTGAGAAATGGACACATCCACTCAGTATTATAAAAAATGACCAATCCCAATACCACCCTCCCCCTCACAGCTGGAGCTGGCAGCATAGCAGGAAGGAGAAAAGCAGCTTGTCATTCTCAAACAGTGAGCGACACACGTTGCTGTAGAGACTGAAGGTGAAGTGATCTGTCAAGTAGCGAAGTCGTCTCTCCAGGATCTTGGACTTGTTACTGCAAGAGAAGGAAAATGTCTTCAGAACCTATCATTCCTGAAAGACAGGGGGATAGTGCCTCACCTGTCATCTATGGACCTTATATATAGACTAGTAAACCAGGAGAGAGAGTACTGGTACATGGGGTCGATGTCTGTCAGCTGAGCAACAGTGAAGAAGAGGATGGAAGAGTGTTTAGCAACAGCTCTGTAGCCTTCTCTGGACTCTGCAATCTGCTGCTCTGTCCTCTCAGCAATTAGCTGCTTCTGTGAGATCTGAGAGGACATGTCCTTCGCAGAGTCCAGGATCTGGATGGCACTCTCGTCTTCTAGGATGTTCCCCTCCGAGGACTGTAGTGTCTCCAAGATCTGGTCCTCCATCTGCTTAAGATGTCGCTTGTTGTCAGCGGACTGAAGGATTAGAGCATTTCTCTCTTCCTCCAACTCTGGTCTATAGCAGAGAAAAGAGACACATCTTTACAAAATTTCTGTAAGTGGAACATCAGAGTTTTATTCCTCATTACTACAGAGAAGAATTACTGTTCAACAGGGTGTCATCACATAAGGTCTGGTGTTACCTCTCTTTGGCCACCAGGGTTCCCAGAAGCTGGTCCTCCAGACCTTCAGAGGTTATCATGAAATTAAGCAGTGTGACCTTGGTTGACAGTTCTGGAAGAAAGTGTGGGTTCCGGAGCTTGGTAGTTATGTAGAAGCGGAAGTTGCTAGAGTACTCCATCACAGTCTCGCCAAGTCGGATGCAGACCAGGCCACCTTGGGAACAACTTATGCATCAGATTTTCAGCAGTTCAACGTTAAGACCCCAACCCCAACACAAAAACCTTGTGTGAAGGTTTGTTTAAGCAGCACTGGCTCAAGCGATGGGTCCAGATCCTCCCCAACATTCTCCAGCAAAAGCGGTGTTCCAAACTGGATACAGTTCTCCAGAGTCCTCATGAAGTCTCTGTCTGTTAGCCGTATCACGCTCAAGTTGTTCTCTTTTTCAGAGTTTTTCACCCACTTGTTGGCCTGTCCCTGGGGGTCGATCATCAGTGGCCTGCAGAAGGGGAACAATGTTGATGACATCATATAGGAGTTTATTAGAGAAAAGGTCAAAAACTTACCAGCGACGAGAGTTGCTAACGATTACTGCATTGTCAACAGAGAAAGAGTCAGTTGGGAGACCAAAGATGTTCCAGGACCGGATCTTGATCGGGTCCCCAAGAGTCTTTGTGAGAGAGAAACTCTCTGAAGACGGAACCCCATGACTCTGTTGGTAAACCAATAACGGTAAGTTTGAAAGGAAATCCTCGCCATCATCATCTTTACCATCACCATTGTCAATATCATGATAATAATAAACATCATCACATCATCTCTTTCCTGTCTGGTCTCCTTAACTCAACTTTCTACCTCCTCCATGCCTGGCTGCACTGCAACTTTCTTACACTACTTTCCTTTCTCTGGATGGACCTTTTCTGCTTAGGGACCATGGCCCCTTGGACTTCGAGCTTGTTGGTTTGGACTTTAAAGACTAACTTTGCACAGTGTGGTCCAGGACTTGATCACTTGCTGTCTGAATGTGGCAGTGAAGGCACCCAGGTATGCGATGACCCCAGCTGAGATGAGAACGTCTCCTGTTAGGGTGTCGTATGTTTTCTGGAGATTGTCTGCAGCTTTGGCCCATCTGTGGGATTCACCGAGTTTAGTCTATAAGTTGTAGCCATTATAAGAACTAGACTCATGACAGTCACCTTGTCTTTTCTCCACCAAGACCACTGATCAGTTTTTCAGCTCGCTGGAGCTTACGGGCACATGCAGCCACCTGCTGTTCCAATCGAACTTTCTCCTCATTCTTCTCTGCAAAGGTTTTCTGAAGTGCTGCCAGACGTTGCTCTACATCCATCAGCTCAGCTCGCTTTTGGTCTAGTAAAGCCATGGTAGCCGCAAGAGACTCCTGCGCTGCTTCCAGACTCAACTTCTTTGGAGCCACTACCTGAAAGCAAAGTCTTGATGTGAGAACAGTCTGCAATTTCATGCTGGACCCTTTCATCCCTCGGAACAACTGGTACCTTTGCCACCCGGTCATAGACTTCCATGGCTTGGATCCACTTACAGAGACCCTCAGCGGCAGAGGAGGCCTTGGCCACAACAGTGGGGTTGAAGTCAGGATTGGTTATATACTCACTACGTATCTTCTGCATCACAGAAACCTGCCACAAAAAAAGGATGATCACAATATTCACACTGTTACAGATGTATTCATATGACTCACAGGTATGTGATCTTTATCATAGATCTTCAATTCTCGCAAGAAGTTCAAGTCTCCAAGAAGTTTTTTGCTTGGCCCCCAGTAGTCCAGAATCTAATAAATGAAGAAAGCTTTGAGGGACTGTGTTTTACAGAAAATTAATTGTATAAGGACTTTCCCTCCGACCTTTTTTCCAGTCCCTGCAGGATCAGCAATCCTGTCCGGCTTGATGTCCTTCATCACGCAGACAGCTGCCATGACCAGCTTTACGCTTGAGGGCGGGTTTTTCATGGACTTCACAATCGTTACATCAGAAGGCTGAAACAGGCAGTCAAATACTCAGCATGCTAAAGAGATGGCTTAATTCAACAGTTTACATAGGGTTGGCTAAACTATTTAGTTTAGTTTGGGGGATCATAAAGGGGGTTACAATTTGAGTGGTAACCTTCAGTGTGTCCAGAGCGGAAAGTGCCGCCTCCAGAGCCGGGATGGCCTCTGCCAAGTCACTCTCACATTCATTCTTCAAAGCCTGGGCCTCATTGGCTTTTCGTGTTGCCACTTCTTCATCAACACGTACCACTTTACTTTTGGCTTCTACTTGGACTGACTCCACCTGTATTACCTTCAGGCATCAAAGGAGGTCAGCGGAACAACCAGAAGCACCAGACCATGTCACCACCGAATTACCTTCATGATGTTGGTGTTCTCTTCCTTAGCCTGCTCCAGTTTTGGCTGCAGGCCGACCAGTTCCTTCTTCATCTCTCCCACCTGCATTCATTGTTGTAAGCAATCGTCTTAGGCATGAATAAAAGTATCGCAGTGTTACTTACTTGAGATTCTGCAAAGGCGAGTTTGTCAAGACCGGCTGTGTACCGTTGCTTTGCCTTTAGCACAGCATCTTGTTTTTGACTCAGAAGAAGACGAAATGCCTCCATGAGCTCAAGGTATGATGTTGGTGTGACATAGTTGTGTCGTCCCGACTCCATTAGGAATCTACAGAGATGACAATAGCGAAAAAATGAATTAGGTCTGCAGCTACAACTTTGCATGCCATACTTTTCAGAGAGTTGCTTGGCAGATGTGTGGAAGGTTTTGCAGATCGGAATGACACTCTGCCTCTCCTCCTCACTAATCTGCAGAGTCATCAGAAATGAGTCTGCCACTCGCTCTAGCGCCTCCTCTGGCCATGGCTGCCGAATAGAGAAGGATCAGAAGTCAAACCAAAGATACTCAACCTTTAAACATGCACATTAAAGAGTATGGCATTCAAGACAAAAATACATATCCCGTGAGTTAGTTGAGATCGGACCCAGATTGCTTACTTAAGGACCAATGCAGTACCTGAAACCAGTCGATGGTGCAGCAGTTGATCAGTGACGGAAATTGTCTCAAGCGGTTTCTGAAGACATCTCCCACCGGACTAAAGGCCACAATCACATGGAGGTTCTGTCTGCAGCGTTCGACAAAGAAGGCAAAGAGACTCAAGGGACTGAGCTCTAGGTCTTCGTTCCCAGACTGAGCGAGAGGGCGGATGGCCTGTAGGAGGAAACAGCAAGACAGTAACTGACTGCAGACCAGAGGCCCGTCTGTGTGTCTTACCTCCATGATCTCTTGCTTCTCTTCCAGAGCAAACAAATTGGGGACTTCTCCTGTATTCAGGATACTGTCCACGTCCTCAAGGAAATCATCATCAGTTATCTGAGCATCGGTCAGCAGGAACACAGTTTTATGACCTTTGACACCAGCACTCCTCAGAAGCACCTGTAGATATAGAACACTTGATATCTCCATTGGTAATGTATGATATCAGGGAGCAAAAAATCTTTGGACCTTCAAGTCATCCCTCCACTCGATAGTACTATAGCTTTTGGATATCTTAGGTTGGAAAACAGTCATGTGGGCCATAAAAGCAGCCAGACGAGTAATGGACTGGCGGCCACTACCTCCCACTCCTACAAGGAGGGCGTTTCCTGTCGGCTGCTTCAGCACCCTGCTGATGCGGGACAGGTGCTGGAGGACATAGCTGAAGCAGTAATAAGAAGGTGATCAGAACTATCACATACAGATGCAGAACTAGTCAGGACTTAACTGCTTACTCGATTTTGATCAAATTCACAGATTAATTTGTGTTTAACTTTACCGGAATATCACCAGATTCATGCGATTCCTTTGCGTCTGGTTGTAGTCATCCAGACAGGCCTGAACAACTTCAGTGAAATGATCCATAGAAAGAACCTCAGTGTACAGTCGGGCTTCACCCTCCAGGTCTGGACTCATATAATCCCCAAACAGAAGGTTCTGCAGGTCACCCTCCTCCAGCTGACCAAAGAACATATGGGTCAGTGACAGAGCAGTTGCTCCTTGGTTTTGGTGTAATACTTACTTTGCTTCCTTTTCTCAAATGCTTAAACAGTTGGTCCAAAGACTCTTCAAAGTGCTTGTTAAGAAGGTTGGTCATTAGCTGGAACAGCCAGGTCCGGTCTGAATCATCCACCAAACGGTCATAGTAAACTCTGAACACTTCGTGGACGAACAAGCGTGTCATCATGCGTCTGTTCTCCAATGTTTCTTTCTTAAGCAGCAAACAGCCACGGACCACCCGGGAAAAGTCACGTAAGTTGAACGTGTAGTGGGACTTGGCTGGAGTTGGGAGCAGATGCAGCATGGCGCTCTTGTACACCTGAGCATCAACGACATATAATATATGTGAGTCCATATCATTGACTAAAAATTTTAAGGAACTTATTTAGTCTTTAGTCTGGACTACTCAAGTGTGACAATCCTGATCATTAAACTGAGGCGACGTTAAATACTTAGCCTTCATGTGAGCCATATACTGGATCGACCCACCTCTAGAGTTGCCAACACAATCTGCTTCCCGACAGACAAGTACTCCGGAGGGAATTGCTGGTTCCTCAGATGAAGGCTAACAATGGTGGAAAAGATTCGAACCATGGTATCATCGTCAAAGGGGTTTATACTGAAAATGTTAAAGTGTCGCAGGAATCGAGGCGTCACAGTGTTCCTCCCACCACCAGGGGGACCCATTGCAGCAACCAGCTGAAGGTCCACTAGGGTGATCCTAGAAGTGTCTTTAAGGTCGTACCTGGTTGAACACAAATTGGCGAAGTTTCAAATGTAAGTCTGCACTAAAGCAGATGAACTTTAGCATAGCAGTTTTCCTATTTTACAGTTCTACAGCAGGGAAAGTAACCCAGGCACTCTCACCAGTGTCCATGGTCGATGAATTGGCGCAGCAGCTCAACTGCTGGCTGCGCTCCAAACGGCTCAGGCGCTGGCATGTTTAGGTCATCAACAAAAATCACACACTTCTTTCCTGCTGGCGGTCCAAATACACCTCTTCTCCTTTTGTCCAGCCACGACATAATGAGGTTCTATAAGACAGTCACATCAGTACCTGAGCTTTAAGGGACAGACTTGTATGGGTCAGGTGACCTGCGTCTGGTTGGCACCAGTGCGAGCTGAGAAGCTCAGGAAGTACGGCAAGAAGCGGTCTCTGTCCAGATCATTCAACAGCTTCTGCTTCACATACACTGACTTTCCAGTTCCGGTGGGACCCACCAGCAGTAGAGGTCTGAGTAAACAAACATTCATAAACAAGAACTACAGACAGAAGGTTATGTCACACCTACAGTCCATGATTTATGCCAAGATCCATAAGGAACGAATATCGCATTGTGTCGACTGTTGGGATGATCATGTCTTGGCTGCACCCGTCTGACAAATGGACATCTTGTATGGCATCCTTCCAATGAATCCAACGGCCTTTCCTTAGGAACTGAAATAGGATGCATAGGTTTACTCGTGGTGCTGAAGGCTGCAAACTAAACTCATATACAAAAGTAGCTGAAGTGCCAATTTCTAAGTGCTTACACAGGAGTCATCAAAACTTTTGTAAGTTGAGGAAATGTATATATGGTTACATTGGTTCATGATGCCAACACGCCTCCTGAAGTCTTAGTCTATATTGTGGAGAAGTAGTCAATAAAAGGGGCAGCGCCCTCTAAGGTACCTCATAGTAGTAGTCATAGACTGTGTCCTTGGCCTCCAGGGGACAGGTCCACTTTCCCACAGTGGCAGGGATTGGACAACCTTCTCTTTGTCCACTCACCATGGATCTCACAAAGTCACTGAACCTCTCTCTGCTTTCTGTGTCGCAGCAGCCGCCGACTGACCACACAAGCGAAAATACAAAAGCTGCCTGAAATCAAAGAGGGCCAGAACACCAAATGTTAAGAATAACTCCTTGTCAACATAAGCTCCTAAGAGCAGGAGTCACCAACATTGTGTATGCGGGCAACAGGTAGCCCCAGACAGCAAACAAGTAGCCGACTGTCCTGTTTAATACACTTTTTAATACAATTTTTTTTAATATATATATATCATCATATTATTTATGATTCTGTGTTTTTTTTCTGTTTTGCTTTATGTGATATTATAGAAGAAGCACTAATAATACACATTAAGTTATTATAGAAGTGTGTAAAAGTGGAAGAATATTTACCAGAATCCAGGTGTGCATGTCTTTGCCAGAGGACGGAGTTTGAAGTGGTTCAGACAGAACCATCTGGAAAAGTCGACACAGAGAAAGCACCAAGCCGCTGTCACTGGTGGACACTACTTCCTGCACATACAGAACAGAGGTCTGGACACTGATGATGTCATAGGCTTGGAAGTCATTTTTGTGCACTCACCCTGCAGTCTTGGTGCAGTAACCTGAAGGCAGGAGGCAGGAACCAGCTGAAGAGGTCAAGTAACAGTGACTGAGTATCAAGGTTCTGAAGCGCTTCAGGAAGTCCCTCAATCCAGGAGTCCACTAGGGGCCTCCAACCTAGCTGAGTAGGTTCCATGTAGACCATCCCACAGCGACTGACAGTGGCAGGCTGCAGAAATATCCTCACAATGAAGACCAGGTATTTGTATCCTTTCTCCCTCCAAGTTCACACTTCAAAATTGCTCTGCGTGGTTGTCATAGTGATGTCTGTGAAATTACCGAGGCCTGGTCGAGATCTTGGGCTTCAAAAATTAGACTCATTTGGCGGGACATCTGTATGATTTCACCACTCATCAGACACAACTGTGGAGGCAAACCAGCAGTCAATCATGTGTCATGTAATTCACAAAAATGTTTCTCAATTCTGGCTCTTTAATACAGTTGGATCAGATCCAAAATGGACAGTTCATTTGAGGGCCGCAGAGATAATAAGGGGGGCAGTCAAAGAAATTAGGGCCAGGGACTGCTGGCTTTTACTCCAAGACATGACTTAAATTTAGAAACACACTTGAGAATAAAGAATTACAATTGCACTTTGATGTGGCACCTTTTTGTTGTCGTCCAGAACTGTATTCATGCTTTCAATCCATAGTGTGTCCACAGGGCCGTCAAATACCACCCACCTGCGTTCAGGTGAATCAGCTGATGCAAACTCACGGAAAGTATTTGCCACAATTCCATCTGCCCACTGACACAAGAAACATGTGTGAGGCTTAATAGTCATATATTTAAACCACAGGGAGACAATATCCACAGAGCCTGAATCCATAATGAGTAGACATTACAGGATAAGGCACCAGCAAGAGTAAGAAACTGACTGGAAGAGTAAGAACATAAAACAAACTGATGCCAAAAAACTGCATATTCATGGCACAGACCATGCTACTGTAAATATAAACACTAGTCAGGATGTTGAATCCAGGAGGAACACCAACTAATCCTTTACCTCATGGGACACAGGGTCGAACTGCCCAAACAGCTGACCCATGGTGATTGACTTTGGGTTGAGGGTCCTGAAGACAACAGCTTCTTCACCACATTGGCCCCGCTGCTTCATCAGACTTAGAGTTGCTGCCAGAACCTGCAGGACCTTCGTTTTCCCTGCAAATGGGGCCCCTACCAACATGAACCTAGCAATTGCAGCGAATTGTCATTAGATACATTAGATCAACATTTGATGTTAGTCCAGTCGGGCTGATGTTTGTTGGTCCCGTTTTAATGCAAGACATTTTTTCTATATTTACAAACCCATGACGGACGCTCATCATCTCGTACGTCTGGATCAACTTCTGTAGAAACACTGATGTTGGCTGAACTTTGTGAGTCTTGCAGGATTCTTCAGCTGCCACCAATAACAACTGAGACATACAAAGACTCATGTTGAAGAGCAATGACCTCAGTACTGGGAAACAGAATCTTGACCACAAAGGCCACCACAAGCGTCCTCCTCACGCTTACCTGGTAGTCAGCTTCAGGAAGGGCAACTCCTGGGAACAGGTCACTGGTGATTCCGTTGAAAAGCGGGACATCATGGGAGAGGAACTTTGGCTCATTCACATCCTTGATTGAGCGGAGCACCTGTAGAGGACAACCAGGAGATCAGAAGACACCAACATCATTCGAGCACTAGTAGATCACCTCTTACCAAGATGTCCTCGTTCTCCTCTGGGTAATTTAGCTTGAGGTTTCCTGCTGCCACTAGTACAGCCTTGACAGCTCTCATCCCATAATCGTAGTGAAACTGTGATGAAAGCTGCTCAGAGCATAATCGGTAAGTCATCACGATTTTAACCGACAGAGGCTTGGCATTGAGGAACCCGTAAGAGTAAAGCGAGATCTCTGCGATCAGAGCGTAGTTTGGTACCATCATCGCAACAGTCCTGAAAAGAACCTGAAGACAATGCCAAAGTTTAATTCTCAAAACTTGTGAAATGGCCCAGAATCCACTGTTGGACAAATAATGGAATCTCAATAAAACAACTTTTGTAAGTCACCTTTAGGTTATCAGGGAGTTCAGAGCGACCACTGTAGCCGGGGTTCATTGTGATAGACACAAAGCAATTGGGGTTCAGTTTCAGGCTCGTCCCCTCAAAGTCAAAAAAGTCCAGTCTTAATTCAATAGCCCGTTGGATGCAGAGAACCTGCTGGGCCACCACTGACAGAACCTCCAGCTCGATCCGGTTGAACTCGTCGAAGCAGGCCCAGGCTCCTGAGGACGCCAGACCTTTAAAGAACTGACCACAGAATAATTTTGTTATAAAACCTGTGAACAGACTCCTAAGAAATATTCATGTCCTAAAAATCCCCCAAAATTTGGATTTATATACATAGGTGATTCTGACAACTTCTTTTGTTTACATTTTTCACCTACAATCACATAAGTTAAATTCCAATCCCTATGCTCGGATTTTGAGGTAACAGTGGAGACATTACTTTTCCCATGGCAAGGTAGTCCAGCCCGTCAGAGCAGTTGAAGACCACGCACTGGACAGCCAGAGCTTTGGCCAAGTCTTTGGTGGTTTCGGTCTTCCCAGTTCCAGCTGGACCTTCAGGGGCCCCACCCAGATTTAGATAGAAAGCTCCGATCTACAAGAAAACTAGTACATGAGAGGAGACAAGAAAGGGACGCTTGGGTGCAGTAACGTACCAAGGTTCTATAGCAGCGATCTGTCAGCGGTGTGATGACCAAGCGAGGCGAGTTCCCCAGGTACTCGTACGCATACTTAACATCACAGTTGATGATGTGGACCCGAACATTGTCTTGGATCCAATAGTAGCGCAGCTGAGCAAGCCAGTGGAAGTCTGTTTCCCTGGAGACGCCTATCAGGGGAAATTACAGGCATCATTAGTAGTTGTTTCTTCCTACCACAGCTACCCTAAGTACCTTTCTCCATCAGCTCATTGACCACATCCCTGGCATGGACATCAATAGTGACCAGAGCCCCCAGAGTTATCCGGGTTTGTGTTGGAAGTTTACCACGAACCAGTTCTACAATGTCCCTCAGCTGGTCTTGCTGCCGCTTGTAGTAGGATTTTAGACCCTGCAATTATAAATCAGCTCCAAATGAGTGGGACCCCAGTCCCCAGTAGAGGAGATAGATCAGTTAGGGTGCTGAAGCAAGAAGAGTCCAACACTGACCCCCTGTCCTTCTCTGATGGCCTCATGTACCTCCAGTGTCCAATAAATCTGAGAGGTGCACAGAACTACCTGGCCCGGCCACTCTTGCACCCAGCGAACCCTTTGGTTTTGGCTGTAGTCCTGTAAATAGATTAAGAACACATAAGTTAAGAGCTGTATAGGCAATATCATAAGTCTCACCTCTCTGGACCGTGCTACCACATCTTGGACACTTTGGATCATAGCTTCCTCCACCTTCACTAGCCACTTCTCAACTGCACCTCTGGCCTGAGAAGTAGAAACCTTTTGGACCAGCGCGACTCGCTCACCCTCGCTGCTGAGCATAGCCTTAGAGGAGCAAGAACTTAGAAATGTTCTGTTGACTCTTATAGTTTAACTTCCTACCGTGATGTCAAGGTTAGGCAGGAAGTCTAGTCTGGAAATTCCCTCAAAGCATTTCTTCAAGTGTGGCTGGACCCTTAGTGGGTCTTTGGTTTCAGAGAGGATCTCTAACATTTCATCATTGGACAAGAAGAAGAACCTGCGGGGGAAACAGGAAAACCAAGAACAAGGCTCTTAACATACAATCAACAGAGTCTGAATTGTGCTCAGTACCTGAAATAAAATAAACGTTAGCAATTCACCCAGAACAAGTAAACTGTAATTACTGGTGCGGAACACATACCTTGGGAAAAAGAGACGCTTCTTTTCCAAGTAAGCGTTGAGTCCTTTCATGACGTTCTCCAGCATATCATTGCAGTTCTTCAGGCTCCCTAGGAGACGCGGTTCAGATGTCACAGACAGGATCTGGAAACAAAAAAATAATTAAATCATCAATGGCTCCGACTCTTCGTCCATTATTTTGAAACCCCATGACACTTACCTTGGCATCGTGGGCACACCGCCTCATTAATTCCCTCCAGGTTCGATCAACAGTCTGGAAGAGCCGCCCCTCCTCTGGGATCTGCTGCAGGATGTCCTGTGAGGAGAATACCGGCTCCAGGTAGAGCCACTGTGCCTGGACCTTTAGCCACTCATCCAGTATCTCCTGAACCAGGAGCAATTGAGCCTCCCACTTCTGAGTTATAAAATTGGTCACCTGTCACACTCGTAAAATTATCAGAAGATTCTGTGAACCCACCTTAATACGGGCCTGAAAGGGTTTAATAAAGGGGGATGTTCGGATGGTCTGAGTCTTAACCAGCTGATCGTCCAACAGAGTCTGGACTTCGTCTAGTGAGGTCAAGATGTTAACACCAGTCTCCCGGTAGGCCTGTAGGTGAAAAGTCACATCACTCCAAGCGTCCTCCATGTTGTCTATGGTCCGCTCAAGAGAAAACTCCTGAAAGATATTCACCAGTTAAACCTTCATTCACAAAACTAAAGAATCCAATTTTTCCAGCGTTAGGGTACAATCCCTTCATATAATTACTGGAATGTCCTTGACCTCACCTTGGTGGCGGCAGCACTAATCGACTGGAAGTCATCCAGATGAGCAGTCAAATTCTTCTTCAGTACTTTATTCAGAGTTGTGCTTGAGTCTGGAGTGATGTCATCACCTACTTGCTCCGACATCATCAACCAGTGACGTGGTCTGATCCCAGGATTACATAAGAGGGACACCAGCGGAATGTGATCCTATGGAGACAGGTTAAGTCAGCATAAATGCTCCACTGGGCCTCCCGCCACGTTGTCTCACCTTAAATTGCTGAACTTGGTCAAGGACGGCAGAGCAAAGACTCAATGTTGGACTTTGTAGGCCTTCACCAGGGACAGTATGGTTCTTCTTCATCTTGAAAACATTCATCATCCTGAAGGTCTCGCTGTAAAACTCATCCACCTTGCTTGCCATGTTCTCTCCATCCAGGTGTTGGAAAGGGCCATCCATCCACCTGCAGATAAAAAGTTAAACAGCCCTCAAGACTAGGCAAACCTGGGTAAAAGTGGTACCTGTGTTGTGTTCGCTGCCATGTCAGAATTAGACCAAAAAGCTTTTGGTAAGGCTCCATGGTTTCCTTTATGAGCTTGACTTCTGGGTATTGGGTCTGCTCCAAGTCATAAAATTCCTCTTCTCTATTGATGAAGACCATCTCCTCCTCTGCCTCATGGACCAGTTTCTGGATGGTCCTGATGTCTGACACGTACTGATGGAGAGGAGCATGTTACAGGCTAGTTTGGTAGTACAAAATTGGAGTCAGATGTTTACTCACTTGCTCCATCAACTGCAATTCAGAATATAGGGGCAAATCGTCAATTCTTCGTTGTAGCTTCTCCAGACGGAGTGCCAGCTGCTGTTGTCTGTTCGTAAGCTGTTGCTGCCCTGCCTGCTTGGCTTCCTCTAACATCTAGGGAAGAAAACACCATAAACACCAGAGAAAGAACTCAATTTGTTGTGTTAATTTCCAAAATCTGAGAATCCCATTTCTAAAAATTGTATTATGGGTTCCACAAGGCTATTAGTGAAATGGTCCTTTGGCTAAAGTGATGAAAATTCAGAACTTTATTATCTATGCTAAGCAGCACCATTGCTAACATAGTTAAATGCCTACAGAAGATGGTGGAGATTTTAAAATCCCTTTTGCAAAAACTCAGTTTATTCAGATGATAATGCATCAGCTAGATACGCGACTCACCTGAGCACTGCGCTTGAATACCTGACGTATCTCAGAGGGCCAAAGGAAGACCCTAGAGTTAAGCTGCCGGTCCTCAGAGTCAAGAGTTCTGACTTGAAGTAGGAACACCAGTTGGCATGAGGCGTTCTGTCAGTGACACAACACGGTTTAAATGTAAAACAATCAACTATTAGAAGGTGTTTTGTGTGTTTTGTTCACCGTGATCCGGTCCTGGAGATACATCAGAGTCCTGGTCTCAGCCTCTTCTAGGTACTTTGCTAGCTCTGCAATGTCCTCAGTTGTCACAGGAACCTTTAGGGCTCTTTCTCTGATGAGCTCAAACTCGGCACAGATCCTGAGATGGCAACAGAAAATTCTTGTAAGAAAATTAACTGGACACGATCACTGTTAAATTGTCCTTTATGAAAGACCTTATCAGTCACAAGAACTTACGCCTTATTACCAGCTCTCACAAAGACACAAGGACTCTGTGGGAAATCATACTCACTGTAATGTCTCCTTGCGGTGTCGGGCCATCAGGTATTTAAGCAAGGTCTCAGTTAAGTCCTTGGCCTTGCCTCGCAGACCCTGAATCAGCTCTTCACAATGCAGGGTGACCATTTGGAAGCGTAGTATTTCAGGGAGACTCATGAGGGTCTTAGACAGAGCCTGGAACTCTTCCACATGCTGCGAAAAGCAACAATAAAAACAACTTTACATCCAACTGTCTGATCAGAGATACTTTCTGGACCTGGGGTACTTTCTGGAACAAGTGGACCCGTGTCAACACTGTTCTAAATGCAAATCCTGCCTGATTAGGACCTGCACAAAACATCTTACCTGGACAAAGCTCTCCAGTGATGGTTCTGTTGTCATGAACTTCTCCACTCGGTTTTCGGCTGATCCGTTGACCAGCCATCCGAAACGGTCAACTGCTCACCAATAGAACCAGTGTCAGCAGCTGTTTTGTTTTGTTTTTTACTCCAGAAGGCTTTTGAACTTACCAAAGATCTGGAAATGTTGTTCAGGTTCCTCCAAGTTCCTGCACACCACTGACCTCACAGTGAGTTGAGCTTCAGTTAGAATCTCGTCTGATACTTTGGCCTCGACAAACTCTGAAATGCTTGATGACAACCAGGACTGGACTGTCTGGACCCTCTGTGTGCCAGTAACATGAACATTGGCATCATCTTTATCATCAATATTATAACCATCATCATCCTCACCTGCAGTGTATTGGCAATGCATTGAATGATCTCCAGAACTGCGGTTTCAACCTCTCTTGGACTTGGGTAAATGCCCATTTTCTGGTGGTCAAAGGTCAAGGTCATTCTCAGGAGAGGAAGGTCATTGCTGGACTGGAACACGTCAACAACCTCCTGAATGCTTCTGCAAAGAAGTGATTTGAGCTGGAAAAGAGAAAACGTGGTGAAATATAGTGTCTGGTTCTGAACCTATCACAGAATGTTCCACTCATGTGTCCCACTTTCTAACCGCCCAATTACAGTGCTTCTCTCTTACCTGGTTGGACAGGAGTGTGGTGGCACACTTATAGAAGCTATGGAGCTTCTCCTCCTTCAGTTTTGCCAATGTGTCTTTGTGGGTCAGCAGGTGCACCACTTTAGGAAACCAGGTGTTGATAATGTTCTCCTCCACACGCCTACACTCCAACGCAGCCCTTTTCACAAGAACCCGACAGTCCAGTGGTCCAGATGCCCTAAAACGACAAAAACCTTAAGACTCAGTGCTCCTGGATTGAGGAGATCGGTCCTCACCTGTAGCTGTTTAGCTGGACCAAAACTAGTGAGGAGAAGGTGGACTGACAGAGTTCCAGTAGACTTTGCATAACAGGATGAAGAACATGAAGGTCCACCTCCATCACTTTCAGGATGATTAGGAAGTTTTGCCGCCAGGTAACATTTGGACTTCTGAAACAGACCAGAGACCTTTAGATTAGTACTGACCAGCTATGACCTCTGACTCTGACTAATACCTGAGCTGTTTGGTTGCCTCTGAGCCAGTCCCGGTTTCTTCTGGGTTTTTCAGTACTGCGTTCACTGGACAGAGAGGAAGTGAGATCACGCATGTACTGATACACACAAACAAAGACATGCCGAGATACCTGTGTGCTTCATCATGACAGCCTGAAAGCCCTCGCTGACTTCTCCACACAGTTCCCCAAGAATACTTTCTCGATGCTCTCGGAGTTTAGCTGGGACTCGGCCAGCAACTGCATCCAGCCATGCTGGTGGGATGGCGGCGAGAGGTCGCGTCTCCACCAGCTGCTTCAGCATCAGAAAGTTCATCTGCAAAAAGATGCCAATCTCAGTTATCAGTCCAATTTGTTCTGGACCAAGGGTTCTCAAAACGGCCCCGAAAAAAGCTGAGATGGTGCTGGTTTTTGTTCAAACCAGTTAAGCGCACATGAGTTAACCAATCAGATGTCGAATTAACCAGCAGCACCTGATTGACAGTCAACTGATTACAGTCTTCAGACACTTGATTATTTCGACTATATGTGCTTGAATGGTTGGATCCAAAACCTGCACCATCTTGGCCCTTTGAGGATGGGTTTGAGACACCTGTTCTGGACAGAAAATAAACTCACCCGTCTGCGCCGCTCCTCACTTATCACCTGCAGAACAAAATGACCAGGCATCAGAGTAGATCTTGAGGAAGAGCTGATGAGCTTACCGAAGGGGGAAACTGTGGAGCTACATTCTGGGCTCTCACACCTCTAGACTCCCGGCTCAAGGTGTAGACCTCTAGAGCTCTGCTGACCCTGGAACACCAGACAAACCCCATGAAAAAAACGTCTTAGCCAGAGAAGAAAACAAGATAAAGGGTGATAAAGACTACATGTGCTGGTGTTGTTGAAGGTCTCTGTTCCTTTTGGTCAGTGGTGCACTTCTGCTCTCCTCCATGGTGAGGCGCCACAACACAGAGCGAGGGAGATTGAAAACACTGCTGTGTCTTTCCAGAAGTTCAGGCGATCTCGTCAAACACTAGTCACGTCCTGGTTTTGGTGCAGGGTCGCTCCAACGAGAGAACTTCCAGACTGTCGTTGAGGGGATGAAGACGTCAGGTGGATGCGCACATGGTGCGTAAAACTCACCTGAAGGGTCCAAGGCATGAAGCGCTCTGAGAGGACGTCTGTTTGGCTCGTGGTCACCATGGACACCACAGTGTAGGATTGTTTAGAGTTGACGTCACCATAGTGATCTTCTCTGGGCGTCCTGCTTGGTCCGGGAGACCAAAGTAGCCAGTGACGTCATGTGGTAAGAAGTGTAGAGAATGGATGCATATCAGTTCCACCGGAAAATTGAGTTGTTAAATTAAACACTACAGAAGTTTAACTTTTTTTTTTTTTTTAAATAGAAATGTTATTTTTTTCCAAGATTTTTTTTATTTTTTTGAATAATTGAATATTTTTTATATGTAAAGGTTACGTTTGTTTTTAATTCTTTAACAAATGAATGTATAAAATCTTATTTATTCATTTATCGTTATTTTAATTATTAATATAAATAAATGTTACAATTCGAAACAAACAACAATAATAATAAATAAATAAAACTAAAATCAAACGTTTAATTGTTTTAAAAAATAATGATTTCGTACTTTAAACAGCAGCATTTAAATAAAACGATTCAAAATTTTATAATTAACCATTTATTCTGAACTTACATATTTCCATAGGAGATACCAAGCCATTTTCAGACAGCATATATTCTTTATTCTTCTATATCACATTTTTGTTACTTTCACAACATTAACAGTTTTAAATTGACAGTAAAATGCTTCCAAAATGAAATGGTTTATTGTTTCGTACACCTCGGACAACAACAGATGTTCAACTTTGCTGCTCACACATCAAACGTTCCTGAGTTGTGTATCAGAGTGTGTGCCGGACGGCTAGTGCCGCCTCGATGACAGTGTGACGCCTGTCGGGATCGGCGGGGCTGGTGGTGGTCGGAGCGGAAGTGATGACCAGCAGGTCAGAGCCTCGGTCAAGAGTGCGATGGCTGACCGTCATGGTGTCCAGCCGCTGCCGCAGCAGCTTCCTCAGCTGCTGGTTCTCCTGCCTCAGAGCGTCTCGCTGCTTCTGCAGAACTTCTCGTCGAAGCAGAACCTCCTCTGTCCGGTTCAGCTGTGTCGTCGCTTCTCCTTCTGGTTGTAGCTTTTCGCACAACTCCATCACCAACAGCACCTTCTCTCCCTGGTGGTAAAACAGAGAACAGTCAGCCTGTCCTGCTCTGGGGTGTTTGCAGGGGGTGGCTTGTCACCTGAGCAATCGTGGACTTCAACCTCTTAGAAACCAAGTCGCTAACAACAGACAGCTCCTTCAGCTTCTTCTGAGCGGTTTGGCGATCTTGAGCCAGACGCTGGCGCAGCGTCGGCACCTGATGATTGACAGCTGTCAACTTCTCCGTCAAGATGCCGTTTTCCAGCTCGATGTTCTGGATCTTCTGCTGCAGGTCAATAACTTCAATCTGGAAAAGGAGATGAACATGTTTTAGTGGAAAGAGCTTCAGACTTCCTCCTGGACCTTGATCCATCACCTTCAGCTTCTTCTTGCAGGTGTTCTTTATGTTGACCACACGCTGACCTTTGCGCTCCGGGCCTTTGGACTCAGTTTCCTGCTGTTGCTTGGCCTCCTGGTTCTGCAGGATCTTGTCGTTGAGCATCTCAGAGTTACTTTGGGCCAAAACCGTTGCCTGCAGAAGAAAAAGGGTCCAGACTGATGGCCACTGAGAGGAATAGGAGAATGCAGGACACATCTACCTGCTCCTGCCGGGCCACCTCCAGAACCGCCATGCTCTCCTCGTACAGCTTGTGCAGCTCCGTCTTCTCTGCCCGGTGTTTCTGGTCCAGAGCGAAGCGGACGTCCTCCCAGTCGACCTCCTTCGCTAGACATTGGGCCACGATGTGACTCCTGATGAGGAAGAACAGAGAAGATGCAGAACCTGCCCCTTTTCTTCACAACCCACCAACCAACCTTTCAGAGAGAAACCTGGATCGCATGGCCTCCAGACAACTCTCCCAGCGGCGCTGCACCGTCGCCACGCACTCGTCCTGCAGCTGCCGCAGACGCTCCAGGTTCTGCAGGTGAAGCCGCCGCCCACACGCGACCTGGCGCTCCGCCTCCTGCAGCTCTCGGTCCAGACACTGGATCAGAGACAGGAAATGAGTCGGCATAGACCGAGGGTTAGTCGGCACAAACATGAAGTGAGACTATACAGACTATACTTTTAGATTCATACACCAATGTCTTTCATTGTGCCATATCGTGTTGTATTTTTGGGAGAAATGGAAAAAGTTACCCTGAGGATACTGTCCAGGTGGTCTAGTTGTCGGTCAGATTCCTGCTGCAGAGTTAGGATGTCATCATGCAGCTCCTCACTTCTGGTTTGTCGAGCGAGCGTTTGCCAGACGACTTTGAGCTTCTGCCTGTTCACCAGCGAGTTCCGCTCCTCCTTCTGCAGCTTGTCCTGAGACAGACACGCATACAGGCTGTTGCTCAGAGGCCCTCGGGTAGGTCTCAAGGACGCACCTTCAGGAACAGAGTCAGGATCTCCTCCTTCTTCTTGGCCATGTCCTGCTCCGCCTGCATCCTCTCCAGCCTGCTGCCTCCTTTGGACACTTTCTTCGGCATCTTCCAGGCCACAGAAACACCTGAGCTGCAGGTGTTCATAACAACAATTGTCATCACTGTTACACAAGTCATATAAGAGATTAAACATTTGATAAGGTTTACTTGGACGAGACAGGATCAATTTTACATTAACAATTCACAGCAAGTAAAAGTAAAAATTTAATTTAATGTTGCTAAAAAAAAATTAAAAAAAATAGCGCAGACATTTATGCTTTTAAAATGTAAATCTTTCTTCTAAACTCACCCAATAAACCTTTTCTGGAGTTGGACGTTCGATCAGGACACCGACGAAGTTTTGCTCGAAGAAGCGCCTGGAAGTTCGCCTGCGTCCGTTTCCACGGCAACGACGCCATATTGGGTTGATCCAATATTGATGATTGCGAATTCACGGGGGTGTCTTTGTTTTGTCTTTCAAACGGAAACTTCATAGACTTCCAAAACTTCATAGAGTGTGTTTTCTTTCCCTTGATCGACAGTTGGTAACAAAGTCTCTAGTTCCTCCCACTAACAGCTTATAAATAGCGCCACCTTTAGAGTGTGAACGTAAACAGTTCATACGAGGGACAACAATTGGTGCAGTTTCCAGATTTGATTTGTTACTGAGTTCTTCTGAACGAGATCAGACGTCAAGATGCCCAAGAAGAAGAAGGACAAGGGGAAGAAGCAGGATGATGACGGACTCAGCAAAGAGGAGCGGATGACACTACTGCTGAAGGTCAGGGGGGCACCATCCTGGTCTCCTACAGGCCACTGGTAACTAACACCTGAGAGTGTGTGTGTGTGTGTGTCGCAGGACAAGCTTCAGTCTGAGGAGAAACATTCGTTCCTGAATCGGAAAAAGCTGAACGTCACCTGGCAGACGCTTGTGCGGAAAACCCGCTGTGAAGACTTGTTAGATGATCTCATCACACTTAAGCAGGAGTCGGACCGACGACTGGATGACCTGGAGAGCATTATGCAGGTACACGTACACATATATCCAGTATCAAGTGGTCACTTCCTGTCTGTGCCCATGCACTTCCTGTCTTTGCCAACCTTTCTTCCTTTTTGTGTCGGCTCACCGCTTGTCCCCGTTTACTCACTTCCTGTCTGTGTCAACTTACTTCCTGTCTTTGCCAACCTTACTTCCTGTCTGTGCCAACTTACTTCCTGTTTGTGCCGGCTCACCGCTTGTCCCCGTTTACTCACTTCCTGTCTGTGTCGACTTACTTCCTGTTTGTGTCGGCTCATCGCTTGTCCCTGTATACTCCCTTCCTGTCTGTGTCGACTTACTTCCTGTCTTTGCCAACCTTACTTCCTGTCTGTACCAACTTACTTCCTGTTTGTGCCGGCTCACCGCTTGTCCCCGTTTACTCACTTCCTGTCTGTCGACTTACTTTCTGTCTTTGCCAACCTTACTTCCTGTCTGTGCCAACTTACCTCCTGTTTGTGTCGGCTCACCGCTTGTCCCCGTTTACTCACTTCCTGTCTGTCGACTTACTTCCTGTCTTTGCCGACTCACTTCCTGTATGCGCTGCAGGGTCTGGAGCGAGAGCTGCAGGAGGCGGAGCGCCAGGTCGCGTGTGGGCGGCGGCATCACCTCCAGAACCTGGAGAGTCTGCGGCATCTGCAGGAGGAATGCGTGGCGAATGTGCAGCGCCGCTGGGAGAGTTGTCTGGAGGACATGCTATGCAGGTTTCTCACGGAGAGGTCCGTGGTTGGTGGATTGGGGAGAAGGGGCAGGTTCCATTGGTTCTGGAGCTTTACCGTTACCTTCTCATCAGGAGTCACATCGTGGGCCAAGGTCTTCTAAAGGAGGCCGACTGGGAGGACGTCCGCTTTGCACTGGAACAGAAGCACCGGGCCGAGAAAGCGGAGCTCAAACAGCTGTACGGGGAGAGCATGGCGGTTCTGGAGGTGGCACGGCAGGAGCAGGTAGACACTGCTTGTCGTACCTACCCTCCCTTAGTGGTCTTCAACTACATCTGTGTCTCCGCAGACGGCTGTTCTGGCCCAGAGCAACTTTGAGATGATGAATGACAAAGTCCGTCAGAACCAGGAGGCCAAGCAGCAGCAAGACACAGAATCCAAGGGCCCGGAGCGCAAGGGGCAGCGCGTCGTCAACGTAACGGACACCTACAAGAAGTTGAAGGTGAAAGATCAAAGTCGCTGCAGTTCTCTGAGGAACTGGTCACTCTCTCACGAGCCAACAAACGATGGTATCATCATCATCAAGCTTCAGAGACGACCAGGGAGGATCTCCAGTGGTCCTCCTTGGTCGTCTCTTGTGGATGACAGACAGTCAAGGTAGACAAACTATTTTCCTTGCAGGGTGGATAATCCGAGCAGATGCAGGTGCAGAGGGTTACTAGTGAATTCAAAACCCAACTCCTTCATTAGGATGGGAGGAATCAAACATAAGAGGTTCTATAGAGGGCACCTCGAGAGTGGTTTGGGGATTTCTTGTCTAAAAGTTCGATTGGTTTCATTGTTTTATTTCCACGCAGGAAACGGTGAACGATCCCCTCTTTCTTGCAGACGGTGGTCATTGACCTTCAGCTGAGGCTGGAGAACATTGATATGGACAACGTGCTCCTGGCTGAGCAGTTGGAAGCCGCCAATCATCACACGCCGGTGCTCCGGAAGCAGCTGGCTCAAACTCGCAGAGCGGCGCACAAGAAACTGACCGACCTTACGATGGTCAGTGGCAAAGTGGACACGCGCATGAAGTTGGCCATGCTTGCGGTAAGACTCGTCCAGAAGATTTCTTTACTTAATTCATCGTTGACGTCTTTGGCCACACACGCCAGGGGGAGAAAGTTCTTGGTGTGGTCCAGTTGTGTGAGAAACTGGAGCGAGAACAAGAAACTTTCTTCACCTCGTCCACCACGACGACAACATGGCCGACACACGGTCTGCCAGAAGATACCAAGGACAAGGAGGTACCCGTGTTCCTCGAGGGCTGGCATGCTGACGAGGAAGGCATCTGGTCGGCTTTCACTCACCTCTATGTTGCCCTCTGCTGCCCCCTTCTAAACAAATCCTCCCACTGCAGGAGTTTCCACTGCTGAGGAGCCTACGGCGACGTCACGCGGTCGCCATGCTACAGCAGGAGGCGCTAGAGCAACGAGTAAGAGTTTTGAAGAAGGAGAACCGACATCTGAGGACGCTGCTTGGCCGCCGTCTGGACGGCATCGTGCTTAGCAGGCAATGATGATGCTGAACAGGATGCAGACCCCTGCTGGTGATGACGTGTACTACAAATAAAGTGAAGCCTTTCGATAATTCAGTGGGCGTGGCTTATTTACCTGATGATTGAAAAGTCACATGGCCTAAGAGCTCAGTGATACTTTAGCATGCATTAGTGTGAATGTCTCATTTTGATTCCACACCAAGAACCATAAATATAGAGCAAGAGTCATATTGTTATGGTCGTGTAGTGTGACTGCACAGTGGCTCCCCCAGCAGGCGAATAGAAGCACAGCACCAATACGGTTACGTGTTTAATATTAGACATTTTATTTACATTTCAACACTCGTCTGTTTGTCACGTTACAATCGTTCAAACCTCTGATTTTCCTCCTAAAACCAAAACAAAGTTACAAAACTCGTCAAAACAAACTTTTTTTTTGTATCCATTTTTTTTCGGAAGACTAGAAAAAATACTTTTTATTTCTCGGGTCATGCAGTTACACAAACAAACGTCTTTAGGTACACAGAAGCAGCTGAAAATAAAAAAAGGTTGAAATCCCAAGTTAGAAAAATAAAATCAACTTTTTTGAGGAATAATTAAAAACAAAGCGAAACCTGAAAACTGCAGAGCAGCCTTGGAGCGTCGCCCAATCAGACGGCAGCTTTGCTGGAGGAAGTCTCTGATTGGCAAGGTTCTCCCAATAAAGACGCCACCTGCTGGAGGCAGAGGATGATGGGGGGGTACGGGGAAAGGGTGGGCGACCTGCTCAAGATGTGGGATCAGTTGAATGTCCTGTAGTTGCCACCGAATCTTAGATACAAATAAATAACGGACGTTTGTGTCGAGTGAACTTATCGATTCATGTCTTTTGTATTGGAATTCTACCTACAACATGGAGATGCCACTTCCTGCTGGGCCAACACCAGGGGGCGCTCACATGGACACGTACTATAATATTTAGTCGGAAAAAGTTCAGACCTGAAAACATTGTAGTCAGCATTTATCGCTCGATCAGTACTCCAGAAGTTGTCATTCTGCAGAAGTCGTGTTTCTTCAGCGTCGTCATAGCAACATCAATATCGATCACCTGACCTCTCCACCTGAGGTGAGGGCTGATTGGCTGGCAGGAAAAGGGTGATTTTGTTTTGATAAAAACAAACATCACTTGTATGTTGGGAGCAGGAAGTGACATCACAGCATGATAGTTTGAGCGGGAACTTCCGTTTCCTGTAAGAGCAGGGGTGGTGGGCGGGGACTCCGTTAGGGGGCGGGGCCTGTAGTGTCACTCAGGAGCCTTTGTAACTTTCAGTCACTCGGTGTGTGTGTCCTCACACGTTCAGTGTCTCTGACTGCGGCGCGGCTACACGTAGACCCTGGCGAGGGCGTCGGCGCCGGCCGAGGCGATGTATGCCTTGGAAGGGTGGAACGCCACGTCGTAAATGGCCTCCTCGCTCTTCTTGCGGTGCGCCGTGATCTCCTGCACGCACGTTTTGCTGTCCAGGTTCCACAGGCGCAGCGAGCAGTCGTGGCCTGAAGAAAGGGGGCGATACGAGACCGTTAGCGACGAGCCGGAGCGACACACGAGTCCGAGGACCCCCCCGAGACACTTACTTCCTGACATCAGGTAGATGCCGTTGGGGTCCACGGCCAGACTGGTCACGGCGTCCAGGTGCGCCACCATGGCATGGATGACTTTACCTGCGGAGGAGACGCGTCAGCTTTTCGTCACCATGATGAGACTGTTGGCTGGCTAGCTAGGGTTATGTTGTTTCTGGTCATGTTTCCCCATGTCAAGTCTGGTACTTCCTGTATGACGATTTATTTTTGGGAGGTCCAGATTTTCTATGTCTCTCTGTTGTAGATCAAATATATAGTTTTGTATATAAACACTAGAGGGCGCCAGATTTTAACTGTATTCACTTTCTTAGGATGGGGGCTTTTGAGTCAAATTTATTTTAGTTCTTTTATGGTATATATTTCCATTAATTGTGTATAAAATCTGTTAATAGTAGCAGTCATTACATCCTCCACAAATAAAGGAACAATAAAATCCTGGAAGATCCCAGTGTTGACTGAGGACAAGAGGATACGGTCGACTCCAGCAGCTTTTAAAGCCGTATTTTTACTACTACTACTTACGTACTTTTTATACATATCTTGGGTACGTACCAAGTACTCGGCTAATACTATTGATGCTAACAGTTAGCAACTAGCTGGCGACCTAAAGGAGCATCTAACGGCTAAGCTAACTGGAATCTCCAGCCGCTCACCTGACTTGTTGTCGAAGAACTTGATGTGACGATCCTCGTGAGCCGTGATGGTGACGGGCAGCGTCGGGTGACTCACCACCTTGTTGATGTGGTGACATCCTGGAGAGCCTGAGGTCAGAGGAGGGGACGGGTGAGAGGTCGGGTGAGATATGAAGGAGGGATGGAAACGAAAGAGCGAGCATTGGCACTACTTACTGCCTTCTCCCTGTCCCTTCAGCACCAGTGAATTCTGGGACGTTTCCAAGTCGTACACCACCACGTCGCCGCCGTTGAAGGACACCACCATGTGGGCGGGGTCGCAACCGTTGAAGTCCACGGACGTGGGCATGCCGTGCTCTACGCAGACATTCGGAGTCAGAGATGTCGGTGGGAGAAGAGGAGGGGTCTGGGTCTCACCTCTGTTGGCATTAAAAGTGCTGATGCAGGGTTTCTTCTCCTGAGGGTTCCACAGTTTGACCGTGCCGTCGGCGGAGCAGGACAGGAGGCGGCTCTTGATGCCGCTGTAGGCCAGACCCCAGACCGCATCCGAGTGCTCCGTCCACGTCCCCGCCAGAACACTGGAGTCTGGATGAAGAACAGAAAGTCTTCAGTCACTGCTGTGTGTGTGTGTGTGTGTGTGTGTGTGTGTGTGTGTGTGTGTGTAAGTAAGTAAGTAATATTTATTTATATAGCGCTTTTCGAGACCAGGGTCACAAAGCGCTTTAACAATCAAAACAATACTCAAAACAGTACATACTTCAAAGATCAAGACAACACTGAGAACAACACAGGAGTTCGAGAAATTCAAGGAAAAGCGTGTGTGTGTGTGTGTGTGTGTTAATGGGAGTGTGTGAGTACCGTAGGTGTCGTAAGGGTCCACGTTAGAACTGGGGATGTTCCACCACTGGATGGTTGCGTCCAGTCCTCCGCTGAAACACTGCTCGCCGCTGGACGTCATCGCCAATGACAAGACTGGACCGCTAGAGGGAGACAGAGACACTTGAGACCGTCCTCGTGCCGAGCGCGAGCGAGTGAGCGAGTGAGTGAGTCAGCGAACTAACTTACTCATGGGCTCTGAAGGTGTAGACCGGCTCCACATCTAGTGCTGCGTTCCTGTTGAACAGAAGGAAAAGATGATCTTCAGTTAGATTTCACAGCAGACACGAGAAGAAGATAACATAAGGTGGAGTTAGGAAAAAATGAAAGTGAAGTCAAGCCTTGTTGAGGAGATAAAAGGACACAAGAAAAAGTGTCAATATAAAACAAAAAGAGAAGGAAAGTTGACAAGAGGAGAGGCAGTAATGAGAAGATAAGAGAAGGAAAAGAGTGAAGGGTAAAAAAAGATGAAAGAAGACAAAAGATAGAACCAAACACACAAAAAAAGTTACAACAGGAGAATGTAAGCAAGATAGGAAGACTTGATAAGAAAACAAAAGTAAAGAAGAGAAGAAAAAAAACTAGATGAAAAAAGAAAGGGGATGAGGGGAAATTATAGAAAGGTGAAAATATAATAAAAGGGAGATAAAATAAAGGAAGGAGCGAAGATAAAAAGGTGGGAGACAAGATGGCAAGGGTGAGAAAGGGGACAAGATAAAAGAAAGGATGGAGACAAGAAACGAAAGAAAAGAGACAAGATGAGAAAAGAAAGGAAAGTAAGTAGATAAAAAAGAAAGGAAGGAGACAAGAGGAGTAAAGAAAGGAGAGTAATTAGATACAAAAGAAAAAATGATACAAGAGGAAAAAAGAAAGGAAAGTAAGTAAATCAAAAAGAAAGGAAGGAGACAAAATAAGAAAATAAAGTAAGAAAGGTGAAAAGATATGCGAGTAAATGGACAAGATAAGATAGGCGGGAGACAAGATAAGAAAAGAAAGGAAGGGGAAAGGAAAGGAGAGGAAAGGAGAGGAAGACAAAATAAGTTTAGATGAGAAGCCCTGATAGTGAGATAAAATAAATAAACAAGTCAACAAGAGGAGGAATCAAGGAGACAAGAGAAGACCTGATGCGCAGACAAAAGAAGGAGACGATGGAGGAGAAAAAAGGAGGATAAAAAGAAACAACAGAGCTAAGAGGAAGAATGAGCTTATAAGGAGAATCCAGGTCTCACTTCTTGGCGGGGACGGTCTTGTTGAGGTTCCAGAGTTTGAGCGTGTGGTCCTCAGAGACGCTGACGAGACACGGCTCCACCGGGTGGAAGGCGAGAGCGCGAACCCCGTCGAAGTGACTCCTCAGAGTGTACTTGGGGTTCCAGGTCTTCCTGTACGTGGAGTCCTTATTGGACGGCAGCTGAGGGGGAAACCAGGGGTCAGCGCACGAAGCTCCGCTACAAGACGGCGTGCACTCACGTCGTAGCTGAAGTCTGTCTCGTCGTTGGCCACCGTGAGGTCGGCGAGGTCCCCCAGACCCAGAACGCTCTCCAGGGCGTCCTCGCCGCCCCCCAGAAGGAAGGACTTCCCACCGCCGCCCGTGAAGGGAAGCGGCTCTGCTGCAGACCAGAGCGTCACTTGAGCGCACAGCACGGTGACGGGAGCAACAACAACCAGCAGCCGGACTCACCCCACTCTGTTCCGTCCCCAGAACTCCGAGCCTCGCCCGCACCCTCGCCGTCCTCCGCCGTCACCAGGAAGTCAAACTCCTTCAGGGCTTCTTCTGTGTCGGCCTCGTCCTCCGACGCCAACCCCTCGTTACCCACCTGATGAAGGAGAGGTGTTACTCATCCTTCCTTGTGCGTGTGTGTGTGCATGTGTGTGTATGTCTGTTTTTTTATTTGTCTGTATATGTTGTGCATGTGTGTTTGTGTAGAGTAGAGCGTTTACAAGTGTGTATTTGTGTAAAGGTGTGTAGTTATGTGTGTGTTTGTGTAGAGGAGAGCGTTTACAAGTGTGTGTTTGTGTAAAGGTGTGTAGTTATGTGTGTGTTTGTGTAGAGGAGAGCGTTTACAAGCGTGTTTGTGTAAAGGTATGTAGTTATGTGTGCGTTTGCTTAGAGGAGAGCGTTTACAAGTGTGTGTTTGTGTAAAGGTGTGTAGTTATGTGTGTGTTTGTGTAGAGTAGAGCGTTTACAAGTGTGTGTTTGTGTAAAGGTGTGTAGTTATGTGTGTGTTTGTGTAGAGGAGAGCGTTTACAAGTGTGTGTTTGTGTAAAGGTGTGTAGTTATGTGTGTGTTTGCTTAGAGGAGAGCATTTACAAGTGTGTGTTTGTGTAAAGGTGTGTAGTTACGTGTGTGTTTGTGTAGAGGAGAGCGTTTACAAGTGTGTGTTTGTGTAAAGGTGTGTAGTTATGTGTGTGTTTGTGTAGAGGAGAGCGTTTACAAGTGTGTGTTTGTGTAAAGGTGTGTAGGTATGAGTGTGTTTGTGTAGAGGTGAGCGTTTACAAGTGTGTGTTTGTGTAAAGGAGTGTAGTTATGTGTGTGTTTGTGTAGAGGAGAGCGTTTACAAGTGTGTGTTTGTGTAAAGGTGTGTAGTTATGTGTGTGTTTGTGTAGAGGTGAGCGTTTACAAGTGTGTGTTTGTGTAAAGGTGTGTAGTTATGTGTGTGTTTGTGTAGAGGTGAGCGTTTACAAGTGTGTGTTTGTGTAAAGGTTTGTAGTTATGTGTGTGTTTGTGTAGAGGTGAGCGTTTACAAGTGTGTGTTTGTGTAAAGGAGTGTAGTTATGTGTGTGTTTGTGTAGAGGAGAGCGTTTACAAGTGTGTGTTTGTGTAAAGGTGTGTAGTTATGTGTGTGTTTGTGTAGAGTAGAGCGTTTACAAGTGTGTGTTTGTGTAAAGGTGTTTAGTTACGTGTGAGTTTGTGTAGAGGTGAGCGTTTACAAGTGTGTGTTTGTGTAAAGGAGTGTAGTTATGTGTGTGTTTGTGTAGAGGAGAGCGTTTACAAGTGTGTGTTTGTGTAAAGGTGTGTAGTTATGTGTGTGTTTGTGTAGAGGTGAGCGTTTACAAGTGTGTGTTTGTGTAAAGGTGTGTAGTTATGTGTGTGTTTGTGTAGAGGAGAGCGTTTACAAGTGTGTGTTTGTGGAAAGGTGTGTAGTTATGTGTGTGTTTGTGTAGAGGAGAGCGTTTACAAGTGTGTGTTTGTGTAAAGGTGTGTAGTTATGTGTGTGTTTGTATAGAGGAGAGCGTTTACAAGTGTGTGTTTGTGTAAAGGTGTGTAGTTATGTGTGTGTTTGTGTAGAGGTGAGCGTTTACAAGTGTGTGTTTGTGTAAAGGTATGTAGTTATGTGTGTGTTTGTGTAGAGGAGAGCGTTTACAAGGGTGTGTTTGTGTAAAGGTGTGTAGTTATGTGTGTGTTTGTGTAGAGGTGAGCGTTTACAAGTGTGTGTTTGTGTAAAGGTGTGTAGGTATGTGTGTGTTTGTGTAGAGGTGAGCGTTTACAAGTGTGTGTTTGTGTAAAGGTGTGTAGTTATGTGTGTGTTTGTGTAGAGGAGAGCGTTTACAAGTGTGTGTTTGTGTAAAGGTGTGTAGGTATGTGTGTGTTTGTGTAGAGGTGAGCGTTTACAAGTGTGTGTTTGTGTAAAGGAGTGTAGTTATGTGTGTGTTTGTGTAGAGGAGAGCGTTTACAAGTGTGTGTTTGTGTAAAGGTGTGTAGTTATGTGTGTGTTTGTGTAGAGGTGAGCATTTACAAGTGTGTGTTTGTGTAAAGGAGTGTAGTTATGTGTGTGTTTGTGTAGAGGAGAGCGTTTACAAGTGTGTGTTTGTGTAAAGGTGTGTAGTTATGTGTGTGTTTGTGTAGAGGAGAGCGTTTACAAGTGTGTGTTTGTGTAAAGGTGTGTAGTTATGTGTGTGTTTGTGTAGAGGAGAGCGTTTACAAGTGTGTGTTTGTGTAGAGGAGTGCGTTTACAAGTGTGTGTTTTTGTAGTTATGTGTGTGTTTGTGTAGAGGAGTGCGTTTATGTGTGCGTTTGTGAAAGACGTCTAGTTATGTTTGTATAGAGGAGTGTGTTTATATGCAAGTGTCTGTGTAAAGGCGTGTAGTTATGTGTATGTGTGTGTTTATGTTTGTGTAGAGTGTGTATATGTACACACACGCGTGTGTGTTTGTGTAGAGGCGTTTGTATATATGTGTGTTTATGTAGGTGTGCGTTTGTGTAGAGGTGTGTGTTTTATATGTGTGTTTGTGTAAAGGTGTAGTTATGTGTGCGTTTGTGTAAAGGTGTGTGTTTGTTTGTGTATAGATACGTGTTTGTGTAAAGACGTTTCTATATACGTGTGTTTATTTACAGTAGGTGTGTGTTTGTATAGAGGTCCGTGTTTATATGTATGCGTTTGTTTAGAGGTGTGTGTTTATGTTTGTGAAAACGTGTGTGTTTGTGTAAAGGCATTTGTATGTGTGTTTATGTACAGTAGGTGTGTGTTTGTGTAAAGGTATGTGCTTGTGTAAGGGTGTGTTTATATACATGTGTGTTTTTTGTAAAGGTGTGTATATAGATGCGTGTTTGCATAGAGGTATGCGTATAAATGTGTGTTTGTGTAGAGGTGGTTGTATATTGATGGGTTTGTGTAGAGGTGTGTGTATACGAATGTGTATGTGTGTGTGCTTACCTTGCTCTTGTGTTTCTTGGCTCGTAGATGTTTGTCTGTCAGGTCGTCCATCAACTCTCCCTCCTCGTCCTCGTCTTCATCGCTGTCTTCTGCGTTTTCTAGGAAGTTGAACGTCTCCAGAACGTCGCCCGGACTCCTGGAACCACACGCGCCGAGCGTCAGAGCGTTGCGACCTTTGACCCCGAGCCCACTCCGGCCTCACCTCTTCCCATCTTTCCGTCTCTCCGTCCCGTTGATCAGGTGCTGCAGGTTCTTGTTCTCCACCGAGCCGTTCTGCTCCGACCCCGACAGCCCGAGCAGAGACCGGACCCTCTGGGTGCGGACGTCCAGGATGGTGTCCGTGTAGCCCACCTCCTGCAGGTACCTGCAAACGACACTGGGTTCAGGTACTTGTTAGGAGTCTGGCGGACGGGTCGCGTGACTCTTACTGTCGCAGCAGTTGTCGTCCTTGTTTCCAGGTCAGCTGACTGTTGGCCGGAACCGCCGGCACCTCCGACTCTTTGGTGTCTGGAGCACAAACATGACTGCGGTGAGTATTAGGTTAGGTAGAACTTTATTGATCCCTCAGGAGGTCTCCTTCGGGAAATGTTTTTTTTTCCCAATTAGACACAGCAATACAGCAATTATTCATACAAATAGAGAAGAACTAGAATTAAATATTATTAAATTATTATAAATTAATAGGATCTAACACACAAATATATTTTGATAGTTTGGGTCAAACATATATTTGTAGTATTGTCTTGGACTTTGTTTGTAAACCAAAATATGGCCAGGAGTCGACTGTATCCTCTCATCCCCAGTTATAGCTAGGATCTTATTGTTCCTTTAGCTGCGGATATGATTGAATATCGAATTGAATATCGAAACAGTATCGTGAAAAAAACATTTTGAATATTTTCTCACACGCACATGCAAAGTTCTGGTTCTGACCTGACTCAAAGCTGGGCATCTTCATGTCTCCCTGGTTCAGCTCAGTTCCGTATTTCAACTTGTGATATTTGGCTCTGAAACACAGGACAGGCGTTACCACCAGGGACCGGGCCCGGGGGGTGAGGAAGGTCTCACCTCTCCTGCTTCAGAGCGAACTCCAACATCTTTATCCTCCTGACCAGGTCGTTCTTCAGGTTCTCCTGACCTTTGCGCTCGCCTTGAAGGAACGCTATCCTGGCCTGCAGAGGGCGACATCACGGAGGTTATGTCGAGTCAATTTAAAACTTGTCATCATCAATGTCCCAGCTGAAGGGGGGGGTCGGTGGGGGAGCAGCTCAACACACCAGCTGTCTGTCATGTGGTCCACCTGTCTGTCTGTGAGCAGCTGCTGAAACTGGACACTGACCTCGTCCTCTATTTTTACCCGTTGTGGTTTCTATGCCAGCGTCTCCACGGCAACAGCAGAGACCACAGGGTCACAACCAAGTGGTCACTATGATGACGGGGAACCCCCTTGGGTTCTCCCCCCGAGGAACACATGGACGAGGTATGCGACCACCAGGGGGCAGCCTATCATCATCGGAGAGGAGAGGAAGCACGATGACATCACTTCCCACCACATGAAATCATCTCGTCAAATATCAAACGGTCAAGAAGTCCGTGATTCGAGTGCAAGAATGACGTCACCACGGCAGCTGTCCCGTCTCCTCGGCCCGGTCAACATCAATCAAACGCTCCCAGGAGACAACGGTGAAGTCAGAGCCCAGTGTGTGTGTGTGTAACTAATCATGGATTGGAGTGTGTCTATTAATATGTGTGTTATTTTAGGACGCTCCATTTTAGCTCTGAGCCCGGCAGGTCAGGAAGGCTCCACTACTAAATCCTACCGGTGAGCGTTGTGACCTCTGACCTCAAGGAAAGAAGACGGGAAAAGTTCTTGTGTCTGAATAACAAGACTTAATATTGACGTTCAACCAGGAACGTCAAATCTTGACTCGCTGTATTTTCTCTTTTTTTTGTGTGTGTTTGTGTGTGTGCTCAAGATGGATGCTCAAAACTTGTTTACGTCCACTGCTGTTTCCTTCAGAGTTTTAGGTCAAAGAAAACTTTATGTACAGCAAGTAAGATGGATTTCTAGGATTGTAAACGTGACATTAACTTGAAAAGATAAAGATTAAATAACACTTTTACAATACATCTCTATATGAAAAGGTCTGTAATAGAGTTTTTTTTTTTAGACTTTAGGTGTTTCAATTAACAGATTTTCTTGCTTTGTTTTGATTCTGCTCAGTCCCACAGGATATAAAAACACAGCTAGACGACACATGTCAGAGTTATATCCAAATGGAACAAGTCGTCGTTGGATCGATCGAGAACCGAAGTGTAGAAAACGAGCGACGGAGGAAATTACATCTCCTCTTTGCTCCGGTCTGTTGTCATGGCGACCGCAGTACATGGTCTCACCGTCGACCACGGCAGCGGTCAGCACCTCGGCCACGAGACGGCCCGAGACTTTGACCGCAACGGACACCGTCGGTCGTCACACGCCGGGAGGTGAAAACGACAGGTGAGAGGCGTGACAACAACCAGACTGTGGTCATAGCAAAAAGTGGGGTCTGTTTGTATGTTTAAATGTATAAATAAGTCACGTTTTGTTTTGTATTTGTTACCCTTAGGTGATGGACTGTTGTTGTGATGTGACGTCACTCTACACAGGTCAATACCAGAACCAAATGCTCTTCGACAGGTGTGAGATTCAGACAATTCTTCAAAACCAGAGTAAATCTGTCTGAGTAAAGTAGTATATCCTTGAATAAGCGTCATCTTCTAGAACTGTGACCAGATTCATGTTCCTGGTTTGGCTTCAGACCGAGAGACACGACATGTGTTGACAAGACTCTCCTCAGATGAGATTATCAATCGAATAATCTCCATCGTATCTTATCTAAACCACAACAAACTTCCACATCCACTTAAACACCTCCGTCATCATCTCCCCTTTTTGTTGATGTTTCTAATGGTCGATGTTTACATCTGGTCAGAGGATGAAAAAAACCATGACGTGAAGATGATGCGAAGAACTTGCGTGTCTGAGGTGACGGAGCTGACAGCAGCTAGCTGTTAGCATGTTAGCTCTTGTTTACCAGAACCCGGCTATGAACACCGTTGTAATACAAGATGTCGGTTCAAAAACAACGGGTGTGTGTCGAGGGTGAGCGGGGGACACGCGGGGGGAGAAGACAGTCGCGTCCACGACGTCGTTGTTGTTGTTGTTGTTGCTGCTGCACGCCATGCTAACGGAGCTAGCAGCTAACCTGTAGCAATGCTAACGGAGCTAGCGGCTAACCTGGAGCTCGGCCCTCTCCACCTCCCAGTGCGCTCTTTCCACCTCGAACCGGGCCCACTCGTGCTGGATGTAGTGCAGGATCCCGGGGATGGTGTACTGCTGCGGCCGCGGGAGCTCGTCCGGCTGGTGCGGAACCATCACTCCGCCACCGGGCGGATGGACGCCGCCGTTGTTGTTCCCAGGCTGCTGCTGCTGCTGCTGCTGCGGCGGCGGAGGCTGCCGAGGGGCGACCCCTCCTCCTCCTCCGCCGGGGAGCTCGTCCATGTTTTATCCTCCTTTATGGGAAAAGTAGAAACAAAGTCCCCCGACGGAAGGACAGAATGTCCCCCGTCTCCGCTCCGTGCCTGTCGCGCTGGTTCCTCCGCGGCTATGTGAGGCGGCCTGGGGCCCCCCGGAGGACTGCGGTGAGACGCGGCTGAGAGCAGCTGAGAGAGTCGGTGGTATGTGTGGAGCTACCCGGCCGCCATTACTGCTGTCTGTCGCTCACCCTGTCTGTCTCTCTCTCTCTTTCTCTCTCACCCTGTCTGCCACTCCCCCTCACTAAGTCACTTGGTTAGTCACTAACTTACTGGATGTAAACGTGTGCCTAAGACTTAACTTATATTTAATTCCAACACTGAATTTTTACAGCATCAAAATTAATTTGAATGAAAATATTTCAAGCCATCCATTTTTTTTTCTTAATATATGAATAAATTCAGTTTTAATGTGAAAAATATTGAATGTAACAATAATAATGTTAAATTAAATTAAAAAAAAAAAAGATCAAACGTAAATACATTCGGTGTAAGACATTTTCTGTAAAAATAAATAAATAAAAATAAACGGTGTTAACATCCGGGTAACCAAGAAGAAATAATCGATCCCTGACGTTAATCTGCGACGTCACGCAAAGGTCACAGGAAGTGTGCCATGGCAACCGGAAAGGCGCGAGGCTGCTTCGGTGAGTTAACTTTATTCGTGAATTTTTAATGAAATTTAATTTATTTAAACTAAATATTTTTTTATATTAATCTTGACAATTCATTTATTCAAGCATTGAAAAATAATTGAGCAACAGTGCTTTAAATTTGATGGTTGAAAAAAATAATAACTTGAGTATGATTTTGATGCTATAAATATACAGCGTTAGAAATTAATATTTAAAGTTCAATGGCACACATTTTCTTCAATATTAACTGTTTTTCAAATGTCGATTAAATATACGTTTTCTGTCAATCACAGTGTTTGTCCGCCACGCGAGCATAACAGACATGTATTCATAATTCTCTGAATAACGAACATTTTTGTGTTTTGTTTTGGTTTTAAACGAAGCTCTTGAACGCATCACGCTAGAGCGCATGCGCGGTAAATGCTAGCCGAGGTTCCGGTGTTGTGAGTGATATCTTTACATATTTATCTTTACATTTTAACCCGAACCTGTCGTGTCTAAAACATTTTCTTACATTTTTTTTTCATTTTCAAAGTGACCTTCGCCGACTTTATTTGTCTGAACATGAATCTAAAGATAATTGTTGACATAAATCGTAGCTGTTAGCATTTTGCTGCTACATACTAAAGCTAAACAGTTTGAGAATTATTATAAGTTTGAATTGAATCATTAAGTTATAGCATGTTTAGGCAATGTCATGTTTAAATAATGATTTGCACTATTTTTGTAGTTTTATTTAAAGGCAAGTGTGTGTGTGTGTGTGTTGCAGGTGATGATCAAGTTCCTCATCATGGTGAACCGCCAGGGTCGCATCCGGCTGTCCAGGTATTACCAGCAGGTGGATCTCAAGCGACGAGCGGCTCTGGAGGCAGACGTGGTCCGCTGTTGTCTGAGCCGCGAGCGAGATCAGGTGAGTTGGCCCGTGGTTCTGTCTGGCCAAAGTAGGACCTCCCGCTGACGAGCCTTGTTTTGTCAGTGTTCGTTCGTGGAGTATAAAGACTACAAGCTGGTGTACCGCCAGTACGCCGCCCTCTTCATCGTGGTCGGAGTCTCCGACAGTGAGGTGAGTCCAGTGTTATGATTGACGAACGACATGTGTCAGTTGGATTCGTAACCCATGATCCTTTCATCAGAACGAACTCGCCGTCTTCGAGCTGGTCCACAACTTCGTGGAAGTTCTGGATAAATACTTCAGCCGGGTGGTAAGTTCATCAAATCATTCAGTCGTTTCTTAACTACTTCTTACTTTTCTAAATTTTTTCCCCCCGCAGAGCGAACTGGATGTATCCTATCTGCCGCATTTGTTGTCAACAAAATGATCACGCCTCACTTGGAAGCTTAACCTTAACTCCTCAGCAGATCATGTTCAACCTGGACCGTGTCCACGTCATCCTGGATGAGATGATCCAGAACGGGAATGTGGTCGAGACCAACAAGATCAACGTGTTGGCGCCCCTCGCCGCTCTGGACAAGATGGCAGATGGCTGACAGGAAGTGGGGAAAAGTGGGATTAAACGTGAAGTCCGATGGAGCCTCCTGTGCCGAGACAAGACCAGGATATCCTCAAAAAAGTTTTGACTTTGGCTGCTGCATGGAGACGCAGCGCCACCTGCAGGACGATTGTAAAGAACCTGCTCTACTGTGCATTACTGGAATACCAGTTTCAGACAGAGTTGGCACTTGTTACAAGTTTAAATAAAGATTTTATTTATTTTCTCTAGTTTCACCTCTGATTTATAATGGGGTGAAATGCAAGAATGAAACTTGATGGTTCAGTAATAGTAATTAATATTAACTTGATTTTGTTACAGACCGCATGACTCGTGATAAAGTTGTAACAAAATATGACCAAACAGCTGCTCGAGCCGACTGTATCCTCTCGTCCTCAGTCATGGCTCGGATCTTGCCAGATTTTATTGATCCTTGGCACACACTGCCATCTAGCGGCCAGTATTTTAATTGCAAAACAATGAACAAAGTACATGATAAAAGCAGACGTGTCGATTGTGTGAACAGACCACAGTACGGCTTCATCCTTTCGCAAACATTTTAATGATTATTTTCGGAGCGTACACATTTGAAAATATCTGTTTACCTCAAACTGCAATTGGAGTTAAATAAAGTTTATAATGTACAAAGAAAATACAGGAGCGGCGCACTGTCTTCCTCGCCACAACACCAGGCGTCATCGTAAAACACCAGAACACTCTGACCTTTGACCCGGGCCTCACTAAAAGACGCCGGGGAGGAGAAAACACACAGAAGCCAAAAAAAAAAACAAAAAAAACCTAAAGAAGCATGTTTACGAAAATGAAGCTACGAGTCAAACCAGGAAGTAACGAAGGGAGGTAGGGGGGCGGGGCCACACGTGCACACGCACAGGAGGACGATGAAGAGGACCAGGTGAAGAAGGAGAGCTGCTTCTTCTGCCAGCTGTCGGTCAGGCGGCTGCTGTGAGTGGCTCCCGTGGGTGGCGTGGTGGGCGGCAGACTGATGAGGAGTGAACACGCCGAGCACGCTCAGTTTAGGTGAAAGCCCTTCTCCATGGTGGCGGCCAGTAGCCGCTCGCGCATTATATCCTCAGACGAGTACTCAGGCAGCTTCAGGTAGTGGACACAGGTGTTGACTGAAGGGTAGCTGGAGTCGGTGGCATCCACCTGAGGGGGGGGGGGAGGGGGGAGGAGTCATGAGACAGACGATCGGACAGCGGACAGGTAACCTCAGGTGTGAAGGCGGTATTGTTACCTTTCTAACGATGGTGAGGCGGGGGTGAAGGTTGGCAAGGCCACCGGGGGGCAGCGTGGAGCAGCCGGTGGTGAACTGAAGGAACGCTTTCCTCTCATCAGAAGACATCCCACAAAGAACCCGCACAAAGCGCAGGAAGCCAGGGCTGAAGACAGGAAATAGATTTAAACACCAGACGCTATTTGAACAATTCCTTAATAGAGGGGCCACAACAGGATATATTGTAAAACTGTAGGAACATGGGATGTATTTATAGTGCATTTCCTTGTTCCTTCAGCTAAAGAAGACATGACTGCTGCCATCTAGCGGCCAGACGTTAAATTGCAACACAAAAATGAACAAACGCATTGAATATTGGCATTTTAATTGTTAATAAAAAGTAAAATTCAATTTATTTTACACTCACTTTCTTCAAATATAAACCATAAAAGAAAAAAACAAATATTGCATTGTTCAAGTGTAAATATATTTCCTTTCACCCCTACATGTATGTGTGTGTGTGTGTGTGGGGGGGGGGGCTTACCTGTCTCTGTTAAAGCCCAGCTTTGGTTCCGTGTAGTTAATGATGTCTTCAGAGGTCCAGGAAGGCGACTGGTTACCACACAAGATCATCTGGACTTCTTTGTGACTGAAGGAACTCAACTTCTCCATCGGGAAGACCCGGTTGAAGCCCTCTGTGGAGGAGGAGGAGGAGAAGGATGATTAGGGAGGGTTGGGGGTTATTGGGGATACTTAAGAAGTTGCATTAATGTTACCTCTGAAAGCCTCCATCTGTTTCTGGATGCCCACGTGCATGCAGAAGTCGAACATCAGCTCCACATACTCCTCTGCGTTCTCCATGGTCACCATCTCGTCGTCTCCGTTGGATTTAAGGTCGACTGCAGAGAAGCCGTGAACTTTGGAGGAAGGGCAGAACTGGAAGTTCAACCTGGGGGGAAAAAAAGGAGGGAGAAATATTAGTTTGGATTTGAGCCGACTCAAGACTTCAGCTTCCCGGGTCTCACCCGAGGTCCTCGATACTGAGTGGGGGTCCGGAGCCCATGGGGTTCTGCAGCATCAGTTCCTGCAGCCTGGTGTTCTTCTCGTCCTCCGTCAGTGATTTACTGGACACGATCTGTCGCCGCTTCACCGACAGCTCCTTGACCTCCTTCAGGAAGCCGGCCCTGAGAGGAGGAAAAGAGCGGTTAAGGTCTGAAACTGTTTGGGAGTCGTTTGACCAAACGTGTTACCTGTGCGGGTTGACCAGCTGGAAGTCATCCCAGGTGAGGATGCCATGGTACCAGGCTGGGGGTTTGGGCTTGGGTGGGTCCATGATGAACTCTGACTTGGAGTCCTCATCAAAACTACCAGAGTAAGTCTCCTGGCTGCTCTCCGTGGAAGCCTCCGACAGCAGCAGGAAGGGCAGGGTGTGGGTCGGGTCCTGACCCGGGACCAGACCCCTGGACTGATACAGCAGCTTGCTCATGTTGGACTTGATGTCACCCATGCAGAGCAGCCGGAAGAAGGGCTGCGACACTGGCAGGTCCACCAGCCGGTTGTCCTGGATGCACTTGGCCAGGAAGACCCCCAGGAAGTGGAACAGCTTCGTGATCCGCTCCAGCTCCTCGCTGTCCTGGGGGAAAGGCGCTGGGAACAGACCGCAGGACCGCTGCACGTAGAAGCCGGGGGGCTTCAGACCACCGCCCAGGTCCACCTGAATGACAGTGGAGAGGATCAGGAACAAGTTCGTGGACAGTAGGTAGGAACTAGGGGTGTGTATTGTCAAGAATACGGCGATACGATAAGCATTCCGCAGGTGCAACATTACGATACATCTTTATACTGTAGTAACAAGGATATATGTGTAGTATTGTCGAGTACTTGACTCTGGTGTTGCTGAATTTACAGACCACATGACTCTTGACAAAATCGTAACTGCTTTCATTCGTTTTAAATCAATCATCGCTGAGATCTTATTTCATTGTTCCTTTAGCTGCACAATACTTAATGACTGCTGCCATCTAGAGGCCGGAAGTGTAATTGCAAGACAAAAACAAACAAACACTAAGTATTTGCATGTTAATTGTACATTTAAAAAAATGTAATTATCAAATTATCTACTGCATTGAAATATTCAACAGTTCAGTTGAATATATTTACAGTATCATAATATTCAAGTGTATCAATATTTTCTTACTCCCCATAGAAGGAACCAGACGGAGAAGCAAGATCTCACCTGTCGAGACTCATCGTCAGGGAAGTCGTCGTCACAGAGCCACATCCCCAGAGAAGTCCGCTGGAACTCAGCAGCCACCAGCGCGTAGAACTCCAGCGTGGGACCCAAACCCGTCCCCTCCTCTCCCTGGAACTCCACCTGGACCAGAAGACAGCCGTGAGCCACTTGGACTTCCCCGTCCAATAAAAGGGGGCGCCGCTCTCAAGAACCCACCTCCAACACGGACTTCCTGTCTGAATGGATCTGCATCACAGACTCCGCCCACTCCATCATGGTGTCACCTCGTGGCACTTTGACCCGCTCGTGTTTGAGGCGACCCACCCGGAACTCGGCCGGGTCGTCCCGCCGTACCGTGGTGGACGGACGGGAGCGCTCCATCGTGGCCTCGCGCCGGTTCTGTAGCCAAACAATCGCCCTGCAAAACACGCGTGGTGTGTGAGCGTGTGCCATGTTTCTACCGCACGTGACTCACCTGGAGGCTCCGAAGGCTGTGCAGGTGAAGTAGAGCTGTCTCGTTTCAAAGGGAATCAAGAAAGGACACTTGGACGTCAGCTGCTCACACCACTCGGGCAGCGCTGCGCTGGCTAAAGCTAAGGGTTCCTGGAATGTACACACACAGTTACACACCTACTACATCATCATAAGGTAAAAAAAACAAACTTTATTGATTGAAATTGTTTTTTCCAGTAGCCAGCAATTTTTCATAAACAATAAAAAATACATAAAAAATAAAATAAGAAAAGAACATAAGAGGAAGAACAAGATGATACAATCTAAGTCTAAAGATAAAGATAAAGAACATAGATCAAAGAAAAACAACAAAGACAAAGGATACAAAGACTAACATGGAACAGAACATCCAGATACTCTCACTCCACTCCTGCCCCCAAACTCAGAATTGTACAATTTAATAGCCCGAGGGATGAATGAGTCCCTGAGTCTATTAGTGTTGCACCTGGGTAGGAGCATTCGTGCACTCATTCTGCTTCTCTGCTCACTGATGACAGTGTTCAGAGGATGACTGTCATCATCCATGATGGACAGTAGTTTGTTCAATGATCTCCTCTCAGCAACTGTCACCAGTGAGTCCAGCTTCATTCCAACCACAGAGCCAGCCCTCCTGATCAACCTGTCCAACCTGTTGACACTATCATCATCATCATCATCCTCCTCTTTACCTCAATCTGCTGCAGAATCTTTGTCGTGATCTTCTTGCTGGTGAACTCCTCTGGAGCAGCGTTGAACTGCAGCTCATCAACTTCTAAACAAACAAAGATGATGAACATGTTGAGAAAATATGAGAAGATGCACGTGTGTGTTTGTCTCCTCACCTTCTTGTAGTGAGCGAGGGTTGGAGGCGTCTGCTCCGATAATGTAGAGGATGCGCAAGAGTTGCAGGACGTCCTCCACCCCGCAGGCGTTCTGGCTGCAGCCGGCCTTCGCCTGGGCGGCCTCCTTACCGCAACACAGGATCTCGCTGCTGTGATTGGTCGACATGGAGCTCGGACTGAGGCTGCCGGAGCGCCCACCGCTAGTGTGTTCACAGAACTCCTGAGACAAAAGTCATCCAACATCATAAGTGTCTGTAAGTGCGAGTCTGTCTCTGTGCCTCACCATCTTGTCGCTCTCCTTCTCCTTGTCAGAGTCCTTCAGTTCTCTGTACATGATCCTAAAGAACATGTGCACCAATTAGACACCAACATAACTTACTCAACCATTTTAAATAAGTACTTTTAAGGTTAAGGTGCATGTGTCTTACGTGTAGGTGGGCTCCCAGATGCGACGCAGCTTGTCGGTCTTCACCGAGCCGCTGCAGGAGAGCTGCAGCAGCCTCTGGACGTAGTAGAAGATGGTGGACTTGTAGTTGGACAGAGGGAGCTCCACCTCACGAGCAGAGCCCAGACCTGCCACCTGCAGGCAGATACCGTGTGAGTTCAACACTTGTGGGACTTGACGTGAGGTGAGAGTCTTACCTTGAGTGTGAGCGCTAGGTGTGGAGAGGGGGCGCACTCCACCTCCTCCTGGACCTCAGACCGAGGAGTTCCTGCGACCAGAGAGGAGCGTTGGATTAGGATCCAGAGACCAGGTCTACTTCGGTGAGCTCCACTTACCTGGAGTGGGGATCTCCAGATCGGTGGTCTGCTGGACGTTGGTTCTTCCTGGTCTGGGGTCGAAAGCCGGGACCAGAGCGGAGAACTGTCTCTTGAGGACGAAGTCGTCGTCCCAGGTTCTCCTGCGACCTCCTTTGGTCTCGTACTCCTCTTCCTCCTGTTGGGCAGAAACGTGACGTCACTTCCTGTTGCAGGTCATGTCCTCACACACAATGTGCGTACATACCAGGACCTCCTCATACTCCTGGTCCTCCTGATTGTCGTCTTCATTCTCGTCGTCATCATCGTCTGGTTCTGGAAGATCTTCTTCATCGTCCAGCTCGGCCAGCAGTGTGTTTGCACGACAGCTGTCCAGGAAGTCTACAACATGTGCGTGTTATTTGTGTCCATTCGTGAGTGTACATGTCCTGTGTGTGTGTGTGTGTATACATGGGTATAATGTGTGTGTCCGTGTTTGTATGGGACCCACCATAGAGGGAGAACTCCGCCTCCTGACCCGTGTCACTTTCGCTGGACGTTGACGTCAGGCTGGTGGTCAGCGTGTTGCTTAGCAACTGTCCCACTGACAGGCCGGTGGTGGCGGTGGCGACGTTGTTGCTGCTGGTCACGATGGAGGTGGACATGGTGACGGTGGACGTGGTGCCGGTGGTGGTCAGATTTGGGAAACTCTGAGCTCCCATCAAAGGTGAGGCTTCAGAAAAGATGGGTCAGAGGATGAAGGGGTTAGCTGACAAGAAGTTATGACGCAGAAGTAGTACAGCTAATTAGAAGTATCCTCTCGTCCTCAGTCATTACTGGGATCTCGCAGGATTTTATTGTTCCTTTAGCTGCGGAGGACTAATGACTGCTGCTATCTAGCGGCCTAAGTTTGAAAGGTTAAGTAACGCTGTGAATATTTACATTTAAATAATAAAAAATAAATATTGTATTTACGTCATCTATAAAACATTAAAGGGCAGGTTTAAAAAATAAAATAGGATTTGAAATCCCCCCCCCCCGTCCCCTTAAAAATATATATATATTTTCGATCATGAAACAGTCAAAACACTAACTTTTTAGTGTATCTGTGTTTTATTAAACCATATTCACTTCTGATGCTACGCTAACCACGTAATCAGATCCCGAGTTCTCTCCAGCACCTCCATGGACTCACCTACACTCTCCTCTTTTTTTTTTCTCACTATAATTTCCCTCACTCCTCTCCTTATCCATCTGTCTACCCCCCCCATCCTTCCTCCCAGCCGGTCAAAGCGGCAGGCCGTCAACAATGAGTCTGGTTCTGCTCGAGGTTTCTGCCTACTAAAAGGAAGTTTTTTCCTCGCCATAGCTCACTGTACAGTGTTTCGCTTCTTGCCCTTTGTTGAATTGCTGGATCTGTTTTTCCTTAATCAACTATAGTCTTATTTCAACTGTATAGTGTCTGGAGATAACTTTGTTATGATAAGACACTTTAAATAAAATTGAATTGAACACAATTCCTGGGAAGTTTGCTTTTAGAGGAGAATGGAATCCGCAGAAACAATCTAACTCCATATTTTGTTTTCAGTCCGAAAAAGAAAAAAGGTGGCAAGAAATAGTGAATGTTAGATCAGAGAATGAACAGATCAGATCAATTATTCTCATCTTTTCTAATATCATCTCATGCAGAATTACTTTCTGGTCTTTTCCAAATAAACAAACACTACAAAAAAAATAAACGATCACAACTGTAAGTTGAAGTGTTAAAAAGAAGTAGGTATATGAACTAAATGAAGTACTCACTGGCAGTGCTCATGACATTGCGTCCCAGTGTGTTCGTGTTGTTGTCGCTGCTGCTGCGACTCAGGTTCATGTTGTTGGTTGCGTTGGTGCGCGACATGTTGGGCGCGCGGCGGACGAAGGACTCCATGAGGCTGGCCTCGCGGGACGACAGGTTGGGGACGCTGGCGCTGGAGCTCATGGGAGCGCCGGCGGCCAGCAGAGAGCTGACGGACAGTCGGGCGTTGGCGGCCGAGCAGAGGGGCCGCTGGGACGGGGCGTCTTTGCTGGAGGACTCGGACACGGAGCTGACGTCGGGGGAGCTCACGCTGACCAGGCCCATGGAGATGGCGGTCGCGGGGTCCGTGGAGTCCTTGTTTCGGCCTTCCTCGTCCGTCGCGGACTGATCCGCGGTGATGGTGCCAGAGCTGGACGCCGACCCGGAACCTGCCTCCACCGCCGCCGACAGCACGACCATGGGCTCATGCTGCTGGCTCTCCGAACCGGCCCCGCCTCCTGATATGGACCCGGAGCCCTGGTCCAGCAGTAGTCCTTCAACCCTTCTCTCCAGCCGGAGGCTGGCGCCTGGCGCCCCGGCTGAGGACCCGAGGCTAATGTCGGAGGAGGACGCCACGCTGCAGACCGAGCTGCTGCTGCCCTTCCTGCTGGACGTGCCGGCCCCGCACGGCGCCACAGCGCCACCCTTGTCCGGACAGTTGTTCTTCACCAGCGCGCTCCACGACTGCTGCTGCGTTGACGACAGCGAGGCTGTGGTGGCGCCACCGGTGGTTAGCGAAGGTCCCACCACGGAGGAGGCGGGGCCTGAAACAGTGGATGAGACAGGTTTGGGTGACGACGCTGTGGCAGCCGACTCCGGGTCGTACCCAGGAGCCAGCTTCAGGTCAAACTTTCCTTCAGCGCCCATGCGGTACGAGTTAGAGACGCCGGCGTCCCACGTCACATCAATCCAGCCTGGAGGGACAGAGAGACAGGAGGGAGACGGACGGATGGACGTCAGAGATCCGGCAGAGCCAGAGGGGGGAGGGGAGAAGGTGAGGGGGGGAGGGAGGGAGGGGACAGAAACATATACAGTGACGGTGATGAGACCAGAACCTTCAGAACGTCTAGTAGGAACTGCAGCTGAAGGTTCTGGTCCAAAAACAAAGACAACCCTCATGAAGCAGCAACAACAATATAAACTCTGCCTCTGTCTGGTGGAAGGAGGGAAAACGAGGTCAGAAATCTAGTTTGACCTCCGAGTAATAGACGAGAGAGAAAGAGATCAGAATCTGAGAGATTAGGAAGTTTATCAGTTCCAATAGAATATTGAATAGTTTGATTTAACAAGTCAAATTGATAAATTAGCTTTTTTAATCTGCATGTAAAAATAAATAGAAAATATATTTGTTTTTAAACAAATTCAACCATTTATCATTTGAAATGTTAAATTTAACCACCTAATATTCTGATGACACAGATACACCTCCATACTTGAGCTAAAGCAGGAAGAGCGAAAGAAAAACAAGAGAGGAAAGGAGAGAATGGAGGTAAATTTGAGAGTCAAGGAGGAGAGGAAGGCAGACGAGCAAAGAGGCCTTCTTCCTAAAACTGATAAACTGTAACTGACCCCAAAATGGTGACTGATAAGAGGCAGGAAGGTCAAAGTGATAAAAGGTTTCAGATCCAGACTTACCATTATGGGCTTCTCCGGTGACCATTCCCTCTCCAGGCGGGTTACCATCCTGATCCCTCCACTTCCAGTCAATGCCCCTAACGACCCGGGCCCCGGGCACAATGTACTTCATCACCTGGGAGCGGAACAAGCGTCGCTGGCGCCGAAGGTTCGCCTCCGCCTCCTTCACAGCTTTACCTGCAGGGAACCGGGTTTCAGAACCGACTCCTGACGACTTGAGGAAACCGCAACACTCACCGAGCTGGTCCTCGCACACGGCCGTGACCGAACCGTACAGCTCCAGACCGGACAGAGACAAGTAGTGGGTCTGACCGCTGGCGTTCTTGCCCATCTGCTTGATCCGGATGTGCCGCCAGCCCTGTTTCTCGTCGCGGGACGGGTCCAGAGGCCACGTGGCAGTCGACCTGAGAAACAGTCTGACAATTAAACTACTGCATTTATCAGACTACAATGCGCTTTGTTCTACTCCGTGACTGATAGCCTTGAGCTTAAAATATGCTTCTATAAGCATGTCCTTTCAAAAGGATTTTCAGGGTCCTTAGACTCGCACCATAATAATATGCTGAAGCACGGTAGCTATTATTACTCCATAATACTCAGCGAGGTTGACGGAGCAATGCGACGTAGCCTTGAGGAGTAATGCTACGTAGCCTTGAGGAGCAATGCGACGTAGCCTTGAGGAGTAATGCTACGTAGCCTTGAGGAGCAATGCCACGTAGCATTGAGGAGCAATGCGACGTAGCCTTGAGGAGCAATGCGAGGTAGCCTTGAGGAGCAATGCGACGTAGCATTGAGGAGTAATGCGACGTAGCATTGAGGAGTAATGCCACGTAGCATTGAGGAGTAATGCCACGTAGCATTGAGGAGTAATGCCACGTAGCATTGAGGAGTAATGCCACGTAGCATTGAGGAGTAATGCGACGTAGCCTCGAGGAGTAATGCGACGTAGCCTCGAGGAGTAATGCGACGTAGCCTCGAGGAGTAATGCGACGTAGCCTCGAGGAGCAATGCGACGTAGCCTTGAGGAGCAATGCGACGTAGCCTCGAGGAGCAATGCGACGTAGCCTTGAGGAGCAATGCGACGTAGCCTTGAGGAGCAATGCCACGTAGCCTTGAGGAGCAATGCGAGGTAGCCTTGAGGAGCAATGCGACGTAGCATTGAGGAGTAATGCCACGTAGCATTGAGGAGTAATGCCACGTAGCATTGAGGAGTAATGCCACATAGCATTGAGGAGTAATGCTACGTAGCCTCGAGGAGTAATGCTACGTAGCCTCGAGGAGTAATGCGACGTAGCCTCGAGGAGTAATGCGACGTAGCCTCGAGGAGTAATGCGACGTAGCCTTGAGGAGTAATGCGAGGTAGCCTTGAGGAGCAATGCGACGTAGCATTGAGGAGTAATGCGACGTAGCATTGAGGAGTAATGCCACGTAGCATTGAGGAGTAATGCCACGTAGCATTGAGGAGTAATGCCACATAGCATTGAGGAGTAATGCTACGTAGCCTCGAGGAGTAATGCTACGTAGCCTCGAGGAGTAATGCGACGTAGCCTCGAGGAGTAATGCGACGTAGCCTCGAGGAGTAATGCGACGTAGCCTCGAGGAGTAATGCGAGGTAGCCTTGAGGAGCAATGCGACGTAGCATTGAGGAGTAATGCGACGTAGCATTGAGGAGTAATGCCACGTAGCATTGAGGAGTAATGCCACGTAGCATTGAGGAGCAATGCGACGTAGCCTTGAGGAGCAATGCGAGGTAGCCTTGAGGAGCAATGCGACGTAGCATTGAGGAGTAATGCCACGTAGCATTGAGGAGTAATGCCACGTAGCATTGAGGAGTAATGCCACGTAGCATTGAGGAGTAATGCCACGTAGCATTGAGGAGTAATGCTACGTAGCCTCGAGGACTAATGCGACGTAGCCTCGAGGAGTAATGCGACGTAGCCTCGAGGAGTAATGCGACGTAGCCTCGAGGAGTAATGCGACGTAGCCTCGAGGAGCAATGCGACGTAGCCTCGAGGAGCAATGCGACGTAGCCTTGAGGAGCAATGCCACGTAGCCTTGAGGAGCAATGCCACGTAGCCTTGAGGAGCAATGCGAGGTAGCCTTGAGGAGCAATGCGACGTAGCATTGAGGAGTAATGCCACGTAGCATTGAGGAGTAATGCCACGTAGCATTGAGGAGTAATGCCACATAGCATTGAGGAGTAATGCTACGTAGCCTCGAGGAGTAATGCTACGTAGCCTCGAGGAGTAATGCGACGTAGCCTCGAGGAGTAATGCGACGTAGCCTCGAGGAGTAATGCGACGTAGCCTTGAGGAGTAATGCGACGTAGCCTCGAGGAGTAATGCGATGTAGCCTCGAGGAGTAACGCGACGTAGCCTTGAGGAGTAACGCGACGTAGCCTTGAGGAGTAATGCTACGTAGCCTTGCAATGTGGCTACGTAGCATTCCAAAGTCGTACCAAAACATTAGACAGATGTCTGAGCGCTGTGTACTACATAACATCCGTTTGAGGTCAGTAAGTCCAACCAGAACTAATGCACAAGGCGACCCAGATTTTAAGAAACGCAGTCAATTTATGAGAAAATTAAAGGATTCAAAGAGAGCTTTATAGTCCGGAAAACATGGTACGATGCAAAAAAACCCATTAAATTTAAGATCTAAACATGTCATAGACTTAATCAATCAACCAACGATCTCGTACCCTGGTTCGTTCAGGCTGCAGTCGTCCACATGAGTGTAGAGAGTCGTCCAGTTCTGACCATCTTTGGACACCTGGAAGACCCAGTTCCTCAGGGCTGAACGGCCATACCCCCTAAAGAAGACAGGAGGGATGTCTCGGTGAGTTTTTCATTTTCACTCAGCGTGTGCATGTTTGAGTTTGTACCTGGCGTGTCTCAGAGTGTAGGCAGATGGAATCACCCAGAGTCCAAGGTCTACGGCGAACCAGGCGTTCTTGTCATCGTTGGTGTGACAGTTGAGGGCGGAGCTGTCCCGACTCAGGATGTCCTCCAGGCGACCGTACGGAAGGTTCCGCCCCTCCGATGACGTCACCACCACGAGGCCATAGGCAGCAGGGTTGACCCACTCGTACGCCGTCCTGTCGGGTGGAGAACCGTTGAGGGTGAGGATCTTCATTCAACTGGGGCACAAGACAACGGAGCCGTGCTTACTTGGCGTTAGTTCCAACCCAATAGATGAGGCCGTTCTCGTCGAAGTCGTGTTGGTGTCTGAAAGTGAAGGTCTGTCCTTCCCGGAGCTTCCTCACGAAGACGAACGACGAGCGCTCAAAGTCGTACCACTGCTTCGCCACCTACGAGAGGAGAGAGCGCAGTGACTTCTTCTGCATGTCCAGATTGCTTTCAGGAGACTCATCAGTGCCCCCCCCCCCACTCACCATCTTCAGCAGGTACTGCTCCAGAGACTCCACAGTCGCCAGCGGCTCCATCTTCAGCATGCGGCCCGTCCTGTCGATCAGTGCCGTCTCTCCGGGCGCTCGCTCTAGACGGAAGCGGAGCCTCCGGGTCAGGATCTGGAAATGAGAAGGAAGGTAGAAAAAGGTCTCAATCGGTCAAATAGGGTTCAGTTACAGCCAGCAGGAGGGAATCGTGTGCAAACTCACATATTGTTTACAATTACTATTTTCAGAATGTATTTTTAATCCCGTCTCTCAAATAATCCAAAATGAAATTCATTTATACTTTGAAATACGTGTTTTATATTACGAGTGATGTGGCAATCTCAACATTTACCAATTTCTTAAGATTCCCAAGCAACTTAAACACACACAAACGACTCCAAAACCGCAATAAGTTTACTTTAATAAAAAAATAATAAAGGATAAAGTAAGGAAAAAACAACAATCTCAAAAACCTATTAAATAGAAAAATAAAACTGAACATTGTATGAAAAACAACAACTTTTAGAGCAAAATAAACAATAAAAAACTCAAAGCACTAACTTTGTTTACCTTGGGGTTTGATTAATTACCGTTGTCTGCATTTGCTTTTTTTATTCTAGTTATTAGTTTTATTTATTAATTAAATCAAGTAGTTTTTTCTCAGAAATTTAGTAAATTGCAATTGTTAGAAATGTATTTTTTGCATGTTAATTTGTTCATTGATGTTACCATTTAGAGTTGTTGTTTTAGTTATAAAATATCCCAGGGTCTTGAACACAACATGGCAATCATGAAATCATTGAAGGCATCGTTTCGGTTGGACAAGCGGTGCGTAGAAAGTAAATTCCCTTATCCATTTTTCTTTATCAATTTATGTTCCATCCATCATTGTGTATGAATTAAAAAATAATCTAGTAAAATAAATAAATAAAATTAAAAATGTATGTATATTTATCATTTGTTCGATCGATCAGGATGAGGGAGCGCACAAATGCTTTTTCCCAGATGCAACACTAATAGACCCAGGGATTCAATAATTCCTTGGGCTATAAGACTTTTTAATTCTGAGTTTGGGGGCAGGAGTGGAGCAAAAAGATGTTCTATGTTAATCTTTGTATCCTTTGTTTTCTTTGATCTTGTTCTTTAACTTTAGACTTAGATTGTGTCATCTTGCACTTTCTTTTTATATAAACTTTGTTCTTGTTAAGTATTGCTGTGTACTGGCTGGAAAAACAATTTCCCAAAGGAGATCTCCAGAGGGATCAATAAAGTTTTATCCATCCATCTATCTATGATGTCAAAAATGCTCAGTGCAGCCCCATTTTAAATCACATTTTAATGTTTGGTTCATAGTTTATATTTAAATAAAATGTGTTTTTTGTCAATGGTTGCACCACAAAAATGCAACAAAATAAAAACTGAGCACCACCCTACCAGAATTGGAAGACATGGTGACATGACAACTCACCTGTAAGTTGTAGGATGATCCAGGTGAGTCGTAGAGGTGCAGAGGTAGACGTTCAATCGACTCCAAAACCGCAATAAGTTTACGGATTAAGGCCACAGCAGGTCGACTACACACAAGAGAAACACATTTATTATACAAATTCATAATATATCTAGTATGGAAGTATATCAGTACATCATAATATTAAATGGTTGAATTTAACACTTGAAATGTTTAATTTTTTTTATTGAAATGTAGTTGCTGTGTAACATGTTATTTTAATAATTCTGGTACACCGGTTTTTTTCTTGATCTTTGAATATTTTTTTGATCGTTTAAGCGCTCTATAAATGTTAATTACTTACTTACATTGAAAGGTTGAATTTGTTTTTAATAAATAGTTGAATTCAATAATTCGTATATATTTTTTTTAATAATTAAATTTTCAAAAATTGAATTAGAATATATTATACAAAACAATTCCATTTTTTTAATACCAATAATAAAAAAGGCAGAATTCAATACGTTTAAACACTTAGACATTTAAATCCAATGTTAAAATGTTGGAATACTATATATATTTTTTTTATTGAATTAAAAAAAACTAATCTTTGAATAATTTGAATTAGAATATAAAACTATAAAAAGATGAATTTCCAATGTTTTTAAATGATTAAAAATTAAATCTTTCAATTTGGAAATTGAAGTACCGGTATTTCGAAAAGGAATTGATAATATAAAATGTCAACATTTGGCATATAAAAGTCAACCAGTCAATATTTAAATGGCACTTATATACTTCCACAATCTTGGCCAGAAACAGAATCTGTTACCTTTCGTTGTCTTCGTTCTCACTGAAAGCAGCTTTGAAAACATTGATTCTCTCCATCAGAGGTTTACAATCATGTTTCAGGTCCAGGTCGATGCTCTGCGAGGGTAAGACGGACATGTCAGGGACACTGAGATCACGGGGGCGGGGCCTAACCGGGGGGCGGGTCTTACATTGTTGAGGACGGTGAAGAGTGCCTGCACCAGGCCGCTGCTGCACATCTCGTACGGGGAGATCGTGTTCTCATCCTTCAGGACTACAATCAGGTTCTCCAGCGCCGTCTTCATCAGGTCCCTCCAGGTGTTCTCGCCCTCCGAGCACTGGACATCAACAACAGATTTAACAAGCGCTCTACACAAGGGTGCGGTTGTCAGGTAGCAGATGTATCACCTGTCTCTTGGTGTGCAGCTCCCATGAGGACTCCAGCTGAGTGGAGATGTTCCTCAGCGTGACCACGACCCCTCGGGGCATACTCTCCACCGCCTTGAAGTGGTCGTCATACAGCTCCCTGGCCATGCACTTCACCCTCTGCTTGGTCTTCTCCAGCTTGGACTTGAGCTTCCTGCCCCGCTTTCCGGTCCAGCCCATCACAAACTCAGACCCTGAACACACACACACACACACACACACACACACTCAGCGACCTTCACTTGACCACGACATCACAGACAAACCAACTGACCAAGCGAGGTCTCGGCCGTGAACGAGTGTTTGGTTCCCCTGTTGGACTCGAACACGAATCCTGGTAGGTCTTCTTTCAGGATGGTGGCCTGCTGCCCGTCAGAGTTGTGGATGGCAATCTCGCCGTCCTTTAAGCAGGTCAGAGACCAGTTTCCTACGGTCAGCTTACAAGGACCCACGCTGGACAGGACCGGCTGGCTGACCGTCACCGGCTTGACCTGACTGCGGGCCCGCTGGAGCTTCTCCAGGAACTCGCTGCGAGACTCTTGAGGACGAGACCGGGGTATGAGCACAACAGGTGTAACCCGGGAATGGTTTGTTCGAGGTTATACCTGAACTGTCAGAGCCGCCCTCTGGACTCCCGCTGGAGTACATGGTGGCCAACTTCCCGTCCAGAATGAAGCGGAACCAGCCGTTGGACCCATTAGAAAGCTCCAGTGCGGCAGCGTCGGACCAGATGTAGAGACAGTCGCGGCCCCGGATGATGGACCAGTCCCTCCAGTGGTACGGCTTCCCCTGCTGGATCTCCCTGGCGTCCTCCTGGGCCTCCTCCTCCTGCACCACCACCACATCCAAGGTGAGGATTCAAGACGACAAGACGCGCTCGCATCCAGACACGCACCTTCTCCGGCTTGGCTTCGTCCTCGTTCTCGTCGTCTGACGCGGGTCCGGCCAGAGTGGACACCTTGTTGATGACCCCCAGTCGAGCCAGCTGGTCCAGGAAAACGTCTCCACCTTTGTCCACCAGGTCTCTGATGATCTGAAGAGCCAGCAGGTGACCGTCGTCGTCGTCCTGAAGGAAACACACAAGTTACGAGGAGTGTAATCGGCAATAATCTGGTGATAGGATATGTATAACGATACATGGGCTACAATACGATAAATTTGAAATATCGCGATACTGTAGTAACAAGGATATATTTGTAGTACTGACGCAGTAGACTCAGTTGTTGCAAATTTGTCAAGAGGTTTGTAAATTCTGCAACTGCTTTCCTTTTTCTTTTAAAAAAACAACAACAACTAAACATCTCCAAACAACTTCAAAAGCTAGTGGAGTCGACTGTATCCTCTCGTCCTCAGTTATTACAGGATTCCATTGATCCTTTAACTTTGGTTTCCATCTAGCGTCCGAAAATGTAATAGTATCAAAAATAAAATGAACAAACACTTTGAATATTTGTATTTTAATAATAGAAAATAATAATACAACATAAAAAAGTCTAGATAAAAATACAAAAATCAAATTATTTTATTTTATACAAAATATATTTATATATTACAACTATAATAAAAAAGAGAATTTGATTTGAAAGCCCAAATAAATGTACACAGATTCCATAAAGTGCTTTTAATTATCGATACGGTATCATGAAAAAAAAACCTCCCTACACATAACATTGTTGTTAACGTGTGTGTATGAGTGTGTGTGTGTGTGTGTGTAGACAAACCTCCTGGTCTAGGACTGTGGCTGTTATCTCAACCAAGACTGTGGGCAGGTTGTGGCCCACTTCACTGTCGCACACCTCCTTCAGCAGAACTTCACTGCTATAGTGGACCATCTTACGGATCAGAGCCAGACTGGCTTTCCTGAAAAGAAAATCAGTTTTCAAATTTAAAATCCATCGGCTTTTAACGAAATAACAGACTTTTTTTAATGGACTTTTCAAGAGTGTGTCACCTGATTGAAGGCAGCATGGTTTGCTGAAAGGTTTGTGCAAAAACAGGCAAGAGTCTCTTCAGGTAAATGGGGGCCATCTCAGGGTCTCCTCTGGGTTCTCCTCCCTCCTCGTCCTCCTTGTTCACATCTTTTTTCTTTTTATCGTCGCTTTTGTTCACGGGACACATCCAGTCTCCTGCGGCAGCAAAACCTTCAGCATCACTTTATCGGATCTCAGGCACGGGTCAATCTAGAGTGGGGGAGGGGGAGGCGTGGTCACTCACCGGGGGACTGCAGAATGGCCACCACCTCGCTGTGACCTCGCTCGCGAGCCTTGTCAAGGGGGGTCTTCCCGTCCTCGTCTCTCAAATCAGGGTTCGCTCCGTGACGCAGCAGAGTCTGCGGAGAGGATTCAGAATTAAGAGATCTTTGATCAGGGGTGTCAAAGGTCACAGGCCGAACAAATATATTAACAAAATGGCGAAATTCAAAGAAATACTCTCAGATTTTCCGTAATAGGAAGTCAGTCTTTTTGACAGCCATATTTTTTTATTATTTCTTTTTTATGAAAAATTGCTGTGGCTTATTGGAAAAAAAACAATTTCCCGAAGGAGACCTTCTGAGGGATCAATAAAGTTCTACCTAACCTAAATAATCTTCATTACTTATACTACCCAATTACCTGACTGTCACTGTATCCTCTGGTCCTCAGTCATCACAGGATTTCAACATAAATCGTAATTAAAAAATACTAATTATTTTATACACACTTTACTGGAATCCAAAATAAAATAGCTATGACAAAACTAAAATATTACTTGAAAGTCAAAATAAATAAAAAACACATGTATACATATATAACTTTTAAATATTAAATTAAATATCAGTGTTTTTGTTTTCTTTAAACCCCCATTCAATTAATAAGTTCAGTCCCACTGGACCATTTTTTTTTTTAGAATCCCTTATTTGTCCCGTGAGGGGAAATTCGGTAGTGCTTTTGACACACATAATGATGGGAGTAGGCTGCACACCTGCGCCAAGTCTACCATCAGGAGCACTCAGGGTAAAGTGTCTTGCTCAGGGACACAACGACACAAGCTTGTCTGGATTTCCTGTCAAGCTTACCTTGGCGACCTGTGGTCGTCCAAAACAGGCGGCGTAGTGCAGTGAAGACGAGCGCTGGCCCCGGTTGACGTCGGCACCTCTCTCGCACAGGAATTCCACCTGCAAACAGGCATACAAACACGGGTCAGAACTGGTCAGAACCAGGAAATGACGTTAACGCCGTCATTACCATCTCCTGTGTGCCGAAGGCCGACGCCCAGTTGAGCAGCGTCTGGCCGACGTCGTCCATGAAGTTCACCTCGAATGCTGAAATAAAAATGGGACGATGTGGTCCGTGGCGGATTTAAAAAAAAGAAGGGGGTCGGCGCTTACCTCCGGTGTCGATGGCGTCAATCAGAGCATCGGTGTCTTTGCTACGGATACAGTCGATTAGCTGTCGGTGCGATCTCTCCCCGGAGCTGTCCAGGCGCCGCAGGCCTGGGATGCGTCCCGTGGACCCAGCTGTGGACTTCGGCAGTGCCTTGCGGCCCTCGAACAGAAGAACCAGCAGCAGGTCCACGAGCCGCATGGTGTCCAGCACGCAGCGCTCGTCGCCCCCGAGCGCAGACTCCATGGAATCGGGCAGTGCGGAGCGCAGCAGGTCCTGTGGAAACCAGCCCGGGTGAGACGGGGACAGAACCGGGATCAGGGATTTGACGGAGCTCCACTCACATGTGTGACGAGAGGCGAGCCGCGGCAGAGCGTGGACAGCAGGCTGACGATGGTCGACACCTGGTTGCTCAGCTTGGAGTCGGGCGTGGGAGGAGTGGCGCCGGTGGAGGTGCGACCCGGTTTACAGGAGGACGACGGGCCGGACACGGTCCCGCCTGCAGCGGCCATGCGGGAAAGGAGCTCCTCCGTCAGGCCGTGTTTAGCTAACGGGGCAGGGTCCACGCCGCGGCGGGTGAAACGGTCGGCCAGCGAGGCGAAGCAGCGCAGAGCGCCGTCCGACACCTGCGGGACCCGGAGACGTGTCAGGACACGGAACAGAAACTTTTTGATTCCCGGGCTCAGTACCTGGTGGTCCTCGTGCTTCAGCAGACTGGACAGCGACTCGACGCAGGTCTCCAGGGAGGAGTCCTGCGGCTCCATCTTGCTGCAGAGTCGGGACACGACCGTCATGGCCGAGTGCAGCGTGTCTTTGTGGACCAGGTGCCCGCTGTCCCGGATGAAGCTCAGGACGCAGTTCAGACCGCCCGCCTCGAACACAGCGCCAGACTCTCGCGTGCAAATCAGCTCCAGCACCTGACGGCAGGTTGGATCACGTTAGAAATTCAGAGGATACTAGTCGGCAGAATACGTTTAATGGGGGTCACTTAGCTCTTAATCACATGATCAGTTCAATGGGCCGACTGAAACGGGTCTTACCTTCACGCACTGCTCTGCCAGGTCCCGGCTGGTCCGGTTGTTGAGCTCCACCACCACCAAGCGGTTGCAGAGCGCCTTGATGGCACCGTCCACGCCCACAATCCTCCTGGTGCACTCGGCGGACACGTCCAGGTAGTAGGTGATGGCCCTCGCCGTGACCTCCAGCACGTTGTCGGGCGCACTCTCGTCCAGGAAGATCTTACAGAGCGCCGGGAGGAAAGTCCGAGGGGGGCACCTGTCACAGGGGAAGCGGTTATCACGTGTCCCGTCGTTGAGCCCCGGGGGGGGGGGGGTTGTCGCACACTCACGTCTCAAAGCAGCGGTCCACGTTGTCCGACATGAGCAGCAGCATGCAGAGCTGCTCCAGTGCGATCAGCTGCATGTCTCGCTCGTCGCCCTGACCCATCTGGAGCCATTCCAGCAGGGTGTCGGGGTCCACGTCCGCCATGGTGGCTCAACGCCTAAATCAGATCAGACGTCAGTCACAACCTGGTGGAAGGTCCAGTGACGTGGTCACACGACGCCTCACCTGGATCCCCTGTTTGGCCAATCACAGCTAGCGGTTCTGTTGCAGTTCAGGACACATCCAACCAGCCGGAGGACGACGGGAAAAACCGGAAGTGTCGTTGGCTCTCAGAGAAGATTCTTGCACATGAAGTCTGCTCACCTGTCGGGTGAGTCACACGGTCGTCAAACATTATTGACACACAAACACAGTGTTGCATGCCTGACGACACAGTCAGAGACACTTCCTAAGACTCCGGAGGTCTTAGAGGAGCTCACATCGTCCCGTGTAATGGACACTTAATGGAGATTTCTTTATAGAAGTCATGGTCATTTTTGACCAATTAAGTAAGTAAGTAAGTCATTTCTATTTGTGTAGCGCTTTTCCAGACCAGGGTCACAAAGCGCTTTAACAATCAAAACAATATTCAATAAAGTATATACTTTAAAGATCAAGATAAAACTGATAACACAACAGGAGTTCCAGAAAATCAAGGAAAAACCTGAACACATAAAAACGTCTTAAGATGTTTCTTGAAGGAGTCAGTAGATCATCAAGAGCAAAGAGAGAGGAAGATCGTTCCAAAGCTTAGGAGCAACAGCCTGGAAGGATTTCTCTCCTCTGGTCCTGAACCGTGTTCAGGAACCATCAGTAGATTCTGATCCACAGACCTCAGAGCCCGAGCTGGGGTGTAAGGCTGGATCAGATCAGTGATGTAAGGAGGAGTCTGACCATGGATAGATCTGAATTCAAAATGAAGATCATTTTGTGATACTCCCTTGCATCACAACATTGTTTTTGTTGTTCTAAAAACGGGAGAATGATGATTCATCGGAGCTCAAGTCAACGCCAGTGACATTCTGTCCTTCGATGAATCTGTCAATATAACACGAGTCTCGACTTTCGTCACTTGGAAAAAAATGAGTCAATATCTGATGAGGTTTTACACAACAACTCGTGAACTAGTTTAACGTGTATTTACATTTTCTCTGGGTTTTTTTTCAGTTATTTAAAGTTTTGGTTCCAGTCAGTCTCTGACGTCACGGTTACATGTTTCCAAAAATAAAAGTGGTCTTTAAACAAGCGCTTTGTTTTTTGCCAGCTAATGTTATTAGATCACGGGGATTCTGGTGCCGGACCAGTGTGAGATTGGACCCTGCATCGGAGCCTCGTCGTGTGTGGGGGGGCACATGAAGGGGGTTCGGTTCTGGAGGTTCGGCGCAGCTGCCATCCGTAGAATTCTCGGGCCGAGAAGCAGATGCGGTTCTCCTGCTAGAGTTGCCGAGTTTAGCCTGCGAACATATTCTCGACTGTATTGTCAGGGGCTCAGGGGGGAACCATCTGGGGCCCCCAACACCACGTCTGTCCGTCTCCAGCCCGGAGTGATTCGCTACAACAATTATTTGTCAACAAACACCGAAGCGTCGATGCTAACATTAGCTTCAGCTAAAGCTAATCCTCACTGACACGACACTTTTTTAAAACGTTCATTCCATAAAGATAGGTTTATAAACGAGTGGACTCGGAACAGCTGCGTGGGTTCTGGTGTCACGGGGTCTAGCACACGGGGAGAACAAACAGCCGCGGCCTCGACCGCGAAACCGCGGAGCTCGAGTTCGGGGTGAGCCGGGAGGCCGCGGCTCAGCCTCGGGACCAGACGCGAGACACTCACCGTCCTTTTCTCCCCGGGAGTCAGTCCGTCTGAAGGGGTGGACGTCTAGGGGGGTCTATCTCCGATCCGCGGCGGTTCCCCTATGGGCCGCTCCCGTCCCTCCTGGAGGGGTCTGGAGAGGTCGAAGTGGACGAACCGAACACCGGAGAACGACCGGAGAAGAGACGTTCACGGACCGACTCCGTGCTCGGAAATATCAGCGTCACTTCACGCTCTTCGCGGACGAGGAGCTGGGATTCCTAGAAATTAAAAGTTACAAAAGTTCATTGTGGTTATAAAGAAACCCCTCCTGGACTCCCGAGCTTTGGTGGGACTTCTTCGTGTTTTTCTTTCCTTTAATATATACGTCGATTGTTTTGTCTCTAGCGCCACGTTGCGGGGTTGTGTGTACACTGCGCCGACTGGTCTGACACGATGGAAGGAAACATGTCAGTCATTTTATGATTTCAGATTAAAGAACAGAATAAGTCTTCGATGAGGAAATTCTGACTTTGAAGTTAACTTCGATGAGTAAGAAAGATTATTCCAGCATCCCATAAAATGTCATGAGAAGAAGATGACATCACGGTTGAGCAGAGACTGAACTGTTCTTGTTTTTTTTTTTTTATTATTAGTCACTGACACCAGACACACATTCATGTCACGCTTTATTTCATTCAAGAACGTGCCACGAGTGTTACATTCAAGGTGAGAAACCAGATTTAGAAACAAAATTAATTTCCTCTCGACATGAGAGGTCAAATAAAAGTAACTTGCAACAATGTCAAGAGCCCAGAATCAAATTGTTAGACAAAAACATGATGAATATAAAGTTGAACATTTAATAAAGTATGTAAAAAAAAGTATCCTTCGAAATAAAAGTGAACTCTGCTCTTAAAAAAACAAGGTGGGAGACGGTGCGTTCACTGACCTGACTCTAGTGTACACATCTAAAGTGCTGATGACAACATCCTGTTTGTCTGGGTACAAAAATAAAAGTTGTTGATATTCAGAAGAGAGTCTTTGTGGGACCTGCAGAGATTTGGACTATTGGGGTTTAGTGAGGCTCAGACCGCAAAGATGGAACCAGCAACCATTTCATCCTGGGGAAAAAGGTCAGCTGATGGTCACGGGTGATCATGTGACTGATTAAACGTGTCATTATGTGTTTGACAGGAAGTCAGTGACTCGAGCTCCGTCCATCTCTCCGCCTCACAGGAAGTTGGTTTTGAGAGTGATGCTGGGCGAGGACTTGGCGGACCGGCGGCTCGCAGGGCTGGCAGAGTTGACTTTGCTCAGACTTTCCTGGTTTCCTCGGACGGCGGCTTCCAGACGAGACTTGAGCTGAGGAGACGACGCCACGAGCGACCTGCAGGGGGGGCGGGAGGGGGATGTGAGTCACGGCCGCGTCAGCCTGGTGCTTCTCTGATTGAGCGCTTACTTGAAGACGGTCGGGTACTGAGGACCCAGACGCATCAGGGCCTTCAGCACCGCCTCGTGGAGGGAGCGCGAGGCAGGGGGCGCCGAGCACAGAGCGTTCTCGTCCAGCAGGAGGGAGATGAGTAGCGGGAACAAGATGGCCGCCAGATGATGACCTGTAGCGTCAAACCGGAAAGTAGGTCAACGGGCAGTGATTGGAGCCGACCGTCAGAAGACTCACGCTGCGGCTCCTCTGCAGCCAGGACCAGCACCTCCATAGACCGGATCCCCTCCAGGACCCCATGCAGCTCGTCTGGACTCTGAGGGCGACTTCGCTCCGCTTTCTGAGGAGCAAGAAGTGATCATTACTAGGGTGTAAGAAAATATCACGTTATCAGTTATTTATATCTTATTTAATTTATATAAAGTGTTTTACAGTGTTAAATATATAGATATACAGTATATACAAATACCAGGCAAATATTCACAGCGTTTGTTCATTTTTGTGTTGCAATTACCACTTCTGACAGCTAGATGGCAGCAGTCACTAAGTATAGGAACAACAAAATAACGCTAGATCCCAGCGATGACTGGTTTCAGAACAAATAAAAGAGGTCTCATGTGGTCTGTATTCAGGGTCCGCATTCATTACGACCTCCTGGCGATGACCGTGGACGAGAGGATACAGTAGTCTATATAATATCGTTACCCCTCTATCTTTTTACGTGTGGCATCACCAGATACGATACACATCCCGTATCATTACAGGGATTAATCCGTCCTGAGACATTGTGAGCCTCTAGACGGCCTGTACCTGGAGGAACCGGATCAGAGATGGACCCAGAGCTCGGATGTACGTGACGGCAACAGCAGCAGGTGCCTGGAACAGTGATGTCATCATCTGGAGGCAGCTTGCGACCTCCTGTGAACAAAAAAAAGAAAAGGAGTCTCTTAGTGATATTGACCCCTAGTGGTGACCTTTTGACCTGCACCAGAAATGTGTGTTTTCCACTGTGGCCCATTTCTTATAACCATCATTTTTCCATTAGAATATTGAATGATTTAGTTAAACATAACATTTTAAAACTTTTTTTTATTGAAAAGCATTTTAATTATTTTTAAATTATTGAATTCAATAATGTCTATATTGAAAGGTTGATTTATTTAATAATCAATAAAATTATTACACAGA